>NW_005842291.1:1195011-1199308 GCF_000455745.1 Alligator sinensis | reverse complement strand
GTCCGCCCACTTGCTGAGCCTGTCCAGGTCAGCCTGGATCACCTGCCTGTCTTCTGGTGTGGATGCTTTGCCCCAAAGTTTGGTGTCATCGGCGAACTTGGCCAGTCCGCTTCTGACTCCAGTGTCCACATCATTAATGAAGATGTTGAACAGTATGGGTCCAAGGACAAATCACCCAACCTTAGTAGTGAGGTAAGACCTGCAGGGCAGGGAAGTTGTTCACAGTTAACTTCTCTTCCAACCAGTACTAAATTTGTCCATGGTGTAGCTTAGTGTTTATATATGCAAGCTAGGCACTATATTACATTTTCCTTTCTTCTACCTCAGCAAAATGGTGCAACCAACTTCTAGCATATGGAAGCATTTCCACACTGCAAGTTATTCTGAGAAAAAAAAATGTGATTTGTAAATACTGTTAAATGAATTATGCATTTCTAAATGCTATTAGGATGACCAAACCCATCCTTGTATGGTAAGAAGTGTCCTGCAGACATTAAAAAATCCTTCATGGGTATGGAGGAGGAAATACATCATGACGATGAAAGTCCATGTAGCTCTTTCCAAGCCTTCTCGATCCAGAAGTCCTCCTACTGCTGCTGCTGCTGCTTCTTCTATAACATCAACATCACAAAGGATTGCCCAATCAACATCCTCAAGTAACCAAATATTGCAACCAACTGTATAGAAAAGGCTCTCAATAGCTTCATTTGTAGACAAGATGACACCTGAAGATCAGGAAAAAATTAACCAAGCTCTTGCAAGAGCAATATATCCTTCTGGGACGCCATTGTCAATAACTGAAAATGCATACTGGCAAGAAGCTTTTGAATTACTAAGACCATCATATCATTTGCCCAGTAGACATTCTTTGAGCAAGCCTCTTTCAGAGTCAGAATCTGAATGTGTAATGCAATCTGTGCAAGGAAAAATCAACAAACCACTATGTCTATCAGCACTTACAGATGGATAGACAAATGTGTGGGAAGAAGGAATCATAAACTTTATGATACAACATCTCAATCAGATTTTTACAGAAGCATTGAAACAGGAGAGAGCAGGCATACAGCAGAGTATATTAGTAGTAAAATATGTGAAGTTCTACAGAAGATTGGGAGTGGTAAAGTATTTGCTTGGCTGCATGGGAGATCATAATGAATAAACATCCACATATTATTGCAACAGGATGTTCATCCCACAGGCTAAACTTGCTTCTTAATGACATCACAACGTTGGACATTCTGTAAAAGATCTATAGAAGAGCAAAACAAGTTATAAAACATGTAAAAGCTACTCATATTTTAGCTGCAGTCTTTAATAAGAAGCAGGAAGAAAAGAATGCAAAGAATAAAATAGTGACACAAACTGTAATAAAACTAGATGGGGTGGAGTGGTGATATCATTTGAAAGTTTACTAAAAAACAAAGAAGCTCTTCAAGAACCAGTAATAACTGAGGATCTTAAAGTACCCAGAAATGTAAGGAACACTGTACTTGATGAGGATGTCTTCTGGATTCAGCTGCAGAACTCCCTGAAGATTCTAAAGCCAATTTCTTCAGCAATCACTGCATCTGAATCAGACAGTGCACTTTTGTTAGACGTTCCTTACCATATGGCCCAGAAAAAATCAACTGTTTTTGAGAATCTAAGTGCATCTCCACTTAGAAGTATAGAAGAAAGAAAAGTGAAAGACTTTATAAACAGATGGGAATAATTTTGTTCCCAATTAATTCATGCTGCTACAAATCTCTTGGATCCAAGATTCAGAGGCAGAAATGTTAGTGATGACAGCACTGCTACTGCATTTGACTGGATTACAATACAAGCAACACATTTAGGACTTGATATTGGAAAGGTAATTTCAAATGTTGCAGAATACAGAACATCTTCAGGTATTTGGTTCAGGAATGCAGCCTGGGACTCTGCGAAGCATATCCCCTCCTGCAACACAGTGGCATGGCTTTTGCATGACACAGCCTCTGACTTCTGCTTCTCGCCTGCTTCAGATCCCTCCATTTTCTTCAGCATGTGAAAGAAACCGGTCTATGCTTGGAAATACTCATACCAAATTAAGAAATAAACTAACATGTGAAAGAGTAGAGAAGCTTGTCTCAATCTGGGCAAACCTTCAGCTTTCAGAAGTCCATGAAGATGATAAAAATGAAGGATGAGAATCAGAAGAAGCAGAAACTGCTGATAGTGATAGCTCAGAAAATGAGACTGATTAGACAAAACTTCATGTAGCAAATTTTGTATTCAGAGTCTTGGGGTTTTTTTCCTTTTTTCTCAGCTCTTTTTCTAAAAATGAGTGCTTTCTGTATCTGCTTGACACTGTGAAGGAGACTAAGTCCAGAATACATAATAACTTTCTTTGTTTTACTAGAATATTAATGGTTTCTTCTATTATCAACTTTAATTTTTGCCTGCTTCTCATAAACTGACAAAAACTAAGAGATGCTAGGTTCCTTAGAGTTCAGCAGCTTGTAGTTCCATTTGTAACAAAAATTAAAAACACTTTAAAGTAAATTAAATTAGTAAATTTCTAATTACTGTCTGAATAAACTATACTTTTAAATTTAATAAATATATCACACATGATAATTTTATGAGCACACCAAGTTATACATAATACATTTGATGTTCTTAAAGTAGCAAAGTGAATTTAGATCTGTAAAGGGTGCTAAGAAAATAAGTATTGCATATATTTCTATTTTCCCCAAAATTTCCATTTTTTTCCAGAAAAAATGGAGGAAAAAAGGGGGGTGGGGTGGGAAATGGCTTTTATCCATGGCTTCAAAATTTCTGGAAATGTATATACCTAACTAGGAGGTCCCTCTATAGTTCGAAATGTGGATCCTGGTTGGTCAGGCAGGGGTCAAGGATGCATCCATTAGCTCAGGCCAACTGTCCATATAGTATCACATACATGGGGTCCCCCTGTTAGTTCCGCAACAAATCCTGGCCCATTCCCAATTCAGCCAGGTCCAACTTGAGGCTGGGCTCAATGGGTCTCGGCACATTGCCTCCTCGCTCTGAGGGATCTAAACTACATTGGACTGCAACACCTTTCCCTTAGCACTTTTGTTGCCTCCATTCATGGCATGACTGTGGCTGTGGCCCAAATAGCTCTGGGTCCAAAAAGGCAAAGATCTTTTCAAGTATAAATTCCACTGAGTTGGGGCCCACTAGGGGCTTCTGCATTCAGCAGAGTACATTCCCTCACTTGGGACATGAATATATTCCCCCAATTGGGATATGAGTATATTCCCCAAATTGGGATGTCTTTGACCTTCACATATTGGACCTGGACAAATGTCTGGCCTGAGCCAGAGTCCATGAGCCCATTGACCCAGACCTCTCCAGTCTTTAAGGGGGTCACATAGCTCCTCACATCAGAGTTTTCACCCCTTTTCCAATGAGATATGCAAATGAATATTGCAGTCCAGCTAGGTATCATCTTGGGCCTGGTGCCCCTTCTCCCTGGACCAGAAGCAGGTTAGTTGGACATCTGGCCTTCTGTATGGACTGCAGGGTGGCCCCATTGGTACCAGGGCCCTGGCAAAGTCAGCTACTGACCCCTCCCTGAGCTAGGGTCGAGGACATGATAAGGCTGCCACTTGGTCCAGACCCCTCCACATTGTCCTTATAGTCAACCCTTGCCCACTGACCTTTCTCCTGCTGCTTAGCAGCCAACTCCCCAGAGGTCCTGATATTCAAGTTCTGCCCCCAGAAAGCCCTCTGCCCTCCTAGTGGCTTCCCCTAGAGTGGTCACATGGAGGTGGTACACCCACTTGCGCATTTCTGCCTGGAAGACACCACAAAATTGCTCCAGGGCCATCTGTTTTCATGCAGATCAGGTATCTGGGTGGAGGCACTGGGTGCATAAATCCTTTAGTCTTTGAGCCATATCTCCGGGATGAGTGTGGAGGTCCTAGCACTCGGTTCTAAACTGCCACTAGTAGGCCTTCTTAATAAGACCTAAGTGATCGAAAGTCACTGCTTTAAGCATTCTGTACTCTCGAGCCACTTCTGGCCCCAATGCACAATACACAGTTTGTGCTTCCCCTGTAAGAAGTGGGACTACCCGCACAGCCCAGGTGTCCTGGGCCCACTGGTATATCTTCACCATTGATTCAAACATGGGTAGGAAGGCTTCTGGGTCATCGGCCGGCCCCATCTTAGAACCCCAGCCTCACTTCTTGGGTGGCTCCACCCCCTTGACCTCCACCCCCTTGACCAGAGACTCCACCCCCTTGGCCAAGGCTCTGCTGCCATTCCACTTGCTGCTGCAGGGATTCCT
>NW_005842291.1:1123810-1194939 GCF_000455745.1 Alligator sinensis | reverse complement strand
CTGCTGTTGCTGCTGTAGCTGTTGTAAACAAGCCTTAATGTCCATCCTTGGCGGGAGAGTTCAAATTGCCTGTGTTCTCCACTACTTATAGAGAGCCACCTGGCTAGCCTGGCACTGCCAGCCTCAAATCAGTCCTTGAACCCTTGAACTAACTCCCTTAATCTGATCCCAGCAACACAGTCTTTCTCTGGGTTGCACAACACAGGTGATAATGCCCTGAGTTTCTTCGGCACTACAGTAGAAAATATAACCAATCCAATACAAGCATCACACCCTGGGTTACTCTGCACTACAGAGCTCAACAGAAAATATAAACAATCCATAATGAACTCCCACAAGCATGGGTTAGTTCTCACCCTGTACTTTTCCTTCTCCCTTGGAAAGACCTGCCTCTCCATGTGAATAATGAGGGGGACTTTAGGTCCTCTCTCCTCACTTCTTTCCCTGTCCCCCTTTTAGTTCTGCATCAGCCAGTCAGCTTCTCCTCATTTACTGACTGACTGAGCCAGCTGTGGCCCCTTAGGTGGGCAGCCTGTTACTAGCTGGCTAACTGACCCAGACTACAAGCCTGTAGCCTGTTACAGGGCAGTTAACAAAATTAGCTGAAAATTTCATTATAACAGTGTGCAACATGCAAAAATCAGGGGCTGAGTTTTTTAAATTGTGGCATTTTTTTCTATACCAAAATTGTACCTGAATTCTCCAGTGGTAACTTGTACCTTACTGCAGACTGAACTTACAATTCTGCTGTGTACTGAGGAATATGGTCAGGAATTTTGTTGAGCTTTTGATTGGAGCAGTCCACTGTGGTTCCTTCACAGCGACATTTTTCAGGGCAGGCCAGATCTGCAAAGCAGTCTCCACTTAGTTTTGATCTGTAATCTTCTGTGCCTGTGGAAGAGTTAAGTCAAAATAAAAATATTGAGTCCATTCCTTATGAGATTCATTTTTTGAAAGAAGGTTACAATGACATCTGCAGTGCAGACAGGAGGTGGATAACTTGGAAAATGTTTGGTAAACTTTGTGAACAGACATTAGGGAGTAGGATTAAAATATAGGGGCTTGAGATACGCTGGAAAAAAAAATTGTGACCAACTTCACGTGATGGGATAATATTAACAACTTGAGCTTTTCACAGCTGTACTGTCTGCTGATTGTGTTGTCAGACAAACTAGCTGGGTTTACAGCTAGCCATACAAATGTGACTGATTCTTTTAAAATTTCCTCTCTGCTTTAAGATTAGATAGATCCTTGTATGCCACTTCCTTTTCTGTCTCTTGTTACAATTTTGTTGTTGTTGGCTGGACTTCTTTTCCCCTCTATTTTCCTTTTTTTTTTTTCTTTTTTTTTTTATAGTTCCCGTCCCACCACATAATCTCAAATATGTAAGATTTAAAACGCTCTCTTTTCTCCTTTAGTTTTAAAATATGTAATCCTGACTTAAGCCTCAGCAGCTTGCCATGCTGTAGAAAGCTGCGTGACGTTCCATGGTGCTTGACAGAACCATGTTTTACTCATACCTCACAACCACATGGTTAGATCAAGCACAACAGAAAATCTCGCTAAATTATAACTGCATCCACTAGGCCAAGGATAAGAGCAAGGGCAAGAGGAAGGAGTAGGAGAAAGGTACAGGATTACTACAAGTTTAATACTTCCAAGTGACATGGCATTCCTTTTACAGAATGTCCACTGCCACTGTAACAGTATGACTGTCACAGCTTGATTAAAAAGTACAGGAAACAGACCACATCAAAAGTTTCCTCCACCATTTCCAACAGTCAACAGAACAAAGATAACATCCTATACATATTGGGAGAAAACATCCAGTAAGGAACTGAGGGTGGGTGACAGGGAAAACAGAAAGAAGCTCAAAGGACCTGTGGCTTCTTCTTGGACAAAGGTGGAAAGACTGAGACTAGTAGAAGAAGGTGCATCAGGGCTGGGAAGTACACTGTGATTTAGTTCAGACACTGAACTTTACTTACAGCCAAAATGGTGAACTCCTGCAAAAGTAAAGATAGCCAAGAAGGAAAGAAAGACAGAGTAATCCCAATTAAGATAAAACATGAAACTAAGCTCTCTTTCTTTACTGGATGATTAATTTGACTATAAGATGTTGCAATGGGGCACCATCTTTAGGAAAGGATTCACTAATTCATTTTAAGTGGCATACAAAACTTCAACTAAAACCTAGATAAGGAACAATTACAAATCATGTACAGAGTGACGATGCTTCCTATGAGATATTCTTCATCATTTTAAAATAAATGTATTCCAATAATAAATTGCTCATTTATATACGTATTGCTAAGACACGTAAGAAAATATTATTACAGACACTTTGGAAAAACAGTTACAGATGCAAAGAACACAATCAGTTGCATAATCTGTACCATTTTAATTTCAGTTTAAATCCAAGTATGATATAGATGTGTGGAATACTTTTATGACCTAAAATGAAAGGAGGCTTTGTTCAAGTTCTTCCTTTATTACTTTTACCACCTATTATCTTCAAGTATGAGTATGTGGGAATACTGATAATATCCTCACAGTCAAAAGTTAAGTTTAATAGTTTAAATGTCTGTGGTAGCATAAGTCTCATCTCTGATGATTCTTATCATTTTATATTTACCTAGGTGTAAAGTACTTCAAAAAGGCTTACGAGCAAGATTATATGTGCCGTTTTATCTTCAGTGAACATGTCTACGCGAGATGCTTACTGCACAGTATCTCGTTACTACTCTGCAGTAGTGTCTCCAGGCACTAACCATGATGCGACGCTACTGCACAAAGAGTATCACTAGGCAACCGTGTTGGGACGCAACTGAGCAGTAATGCCTTGGTTATGCAAGTATTAAATGACTGCGCAGTAACAACTGCGCAGTCAGCGTCTCAAGTAGACATGGCCTATACGTTCAGTAAATCACTATTAGCAGCTCAAACTAAATCCCCAAAATACTTCAGAACATCTCTAACATTACACAGTGCACACTGTGTTTTTATTTGGTGAAAGTGGATATACACAGGCTGTGCTTTAAGGAAGATAGTCCTCAGCACTTCTTGATGAGCTTAACTTTTTTAGAAACTACATTTTTTTAAAAGTTTATAAAATCAGATAGGTGAAAAACCTGAGCTGCATGTGTAGTTATAGTAGTGTTATAAACTGCCTGTTAAAATTTTTTCTGGCAAAACATTTTCTAATTCAGAGACAAAAGTCACACTGGTTGAATTGAGTAAAAGTCTTGTTGTGGCAGGAATACAGCTGTTTTAGTCATTATGGAACTCAAGTGTTCCTGAGGGGGGGTTAAGAAATCAGATCTCCCTCCACTTTATGCTGCTTTAGGCTAGTAAGTTTCTAGTGCTGCCATCGATGGCATATTGGCCCATGTTGTTTTTGCCGTTTTTTGTTTAAACCCAAAACTCAAATGAATATATTAGTAGAAGAGCACAAACAATTTCACATAACCATTCCAGCTCTAAGAAAACATAACAACATAGCAAAAAAGCAAAGCTGTTAAACACACCAGCTTAAATGGTAATGGCTAAGACTGTTCAATAAACCAGTACTCAAGGCACTGGAGAGCAACAATATACCCGCAGTGCTTGAAAAAGCAAGTTTATTTGTGTCATAACTGATTATGGTTGATATTATTCTATTTATTAAAATATGACCAAAAATTATTCTTTCAGATTATATATCTATAATTTAATCAACAGGTTCATTGTATGACTGGGCATTTTTTCCAATCAATTATTCATCACCTGTTAGGCACATAATGTAGCTGAATATTTTTTTCTTTTCTGTTAAGAAAGTGGTGCACACACTTGACAACCAAGGGAAAAGTAAGTAAAGTAACATATTTCAAAGAGCTAGGGCCAACATTAATAGTTGCTTTAGAAAATGTCACAGAATTACTGTAGTTTATAGTAAAGTTTAAGTTACTTTATCATCCCCAATTCTTAAACTGCATCTTTTTCATTGGAAAGTATTCCTAATGCATGTTCTGCATGACTTTAGAATGCCTTCAATGAAGAACAAAAACATTTTTCCAGTTTTTCTACTGTGCTTTCACAAACACAGGGATCATAGTGTCACAGGTAAGCAAGCAATAGTTGCAGACAGTCATCAGGAAACTGCTGGTTTAGAGCAGAAGAGCAAGAAATTTGCTTTAAGTTGTACTAGCTCTTTGATAGTAAGGTATTCTGTGTTTAAAAGCAGCTCCAGAGCTACATTTTAAAAACAGTGGTGTTACAATAGGTAAGTTATAGAAGGTAAGTAAAGATGTCAATTAGAATATAAAGTAGCAGGTGCAACCTTCTAACTAATGCAAATAAAAGTAACGTTTGATGGGTTATGTGCAGATCTGTGAGACAAAAATGTATCAGGAGCTGCATGCAAAGCTCTCAATTGGAAAACAGAACTACTAGTAATCTACAAAGGAATACTGTATCTATCTAATGGATATTGACTATACAATACATGCATCAATTTCCTAAAAGCTACGAACTGCTTTTTTGAGAAAGAGGGAGGGTGTCTGCAGTTAGTCAGTCTTACTGCAGAACCAAACCTACCTGGAATGAAATACTGTTCTTTAGCTAAATAAAAAAGAGAAAAAATAGAAGATGCACCTGAATGTCAGCAAGCAGAGTATGAGTTCTATTAGATTAAGTATGGACTATCGTTAACTACAGATAATTACATGAAAAAATGTGTATTCACAGCAAGAGCTGATAAACAACAAAGTGTGAATAGTCATAAATGTATCCGGAACATGGACAATAAACAGTTCTTGTCTGGTATCTGCACTCATGACTGAATAAATTGTAGAATATGAAATGCACCTGGAGCAGCTGGATACCATATGACAAAGGTTAGGATTTAGAGAAATGTAAGTAGGAAATGGAATAAGATTAGAAAAAGAAAACAGTAAATTTCAGTATGAGGTAAGCTCCCTGTGTAAAATGAACATGTCATGTTTTTGTATTTAGCTGGAGATTTTTAGATCTTTCACATATTCCAGAGCCTTGTGGAACTTTTTAAAAATGATTTATGTTGATGATACTTGTAGAGAATAACTCTAACATTTCATTCTGAACTATAATATATTACATTTCTTCTGTTTGATTTAATGCTAGTCAGATTCAGTGCCAAATGTGTTAACTACAGTAATGTTCCGTGATCAAATAGTATATGACTTCCATGATTTTCCCCCTTGTTCAACAGAAGAACAAAAAAGGTTCTGCAATGTTTAATAATTTAGTGGAGAACCAGCTGCTTTTGTTAGAACTTCTGTAACCACCATTTTTGGCAATAAAATAAAAATAGCAGCTGAACTGAGAAAATTACCTGAGCAGCGGAATTTCTTGCTTTTGATCTGGCCGATCCTTTTGTTTGCCAGACGGCGGGGGCTGGTACAACGGGCACCACTGGTCTCAATAGGGTTAGTATGAAGATAATCCGCCAGCCACTTCAGATGGCAGTCACAGATAAATGGATTCTGAGCCAAGTGCCTTACATGAAAAAAAAAATTACAGAATATTTGAAATTGGTCTCAAAATTTCTTGAGGGTTGCATACATTATAGAAAATAAATAGAAACATAAACATAAATAGAAAATTGTACTACATATAACATAAATATAAGTATACATACAAAGTCTGAATTGCACGGAGAGGTGAAAAGGTGCCCTTAGCAATGGTCTGAAGCTTGTTATCATACAGAGAGAGAAGGTTCAGGTTGTGTAGATCTTGGAAAGCATCTACGCGCAGACAGTTTATCTTGTTGGCATTTAATAATCTGTTAAATCAAAGATAATTATAAAATGGAAGGAATTAGTTTACTGGCACTAAAGTTGCACTGTGGTTTTACAGAGAAACTTCTTGTTCTGGTTACAAATAAATACCAAGAATTGTTTGGCTCAGTATTATAAATAACCTTAATTAACAATGGCATAAAGCATTTTACTGAATTAAAATATTTTATTAGGCGTCCTTTAATTATTCTGTTACATTTACACATAGAAGTTGAAATGCACTGAATTGCTTAGCCAAAGTCTCAGGGCATATACAGTGTCTGTGGGCAGTGTTTTTATAAGTAAGGAAATAAGCCTGGAAAATCAAATATAAGCAAGGAAAACATCTCCTTTTGCCAATAAAAGAACTGAACACTGTGTTCACTAGCTGGATGAGATGTGCAGTGGCACTTTTAATTACATGTTACTAATCAGCATGCTGCCACATTTTCAAAGCTATAGTAAAGACTGGAAGTACAAAATAAGTCCTGTTCTATCCTACAGCAGCATTACTCTATCTCTAAAGAGAATGCTTCCTTCCAGGTAGCTCCAAAATTTCAAATTTAAAAGCTCTAAAATAAGAATCCATTATCTAAGCCCACAAGCCTTTAAACAGCAACCACCATGAAACTTGATGCTTTTGTCAAGTCAACCCCTTTTTGATATTTCAGTTTTTTTGCCCATCAGAAAATGTGTAGAACGTGTGTATTTTACATTTTGATTCACACAGTTTCAACTTATGACATAAAGGTGGATTTTTATTGAAATAAAATAATGTTCTGCCAAAAAAATGTACTTCAAATAAAAAAAGCCTTGTCTGTAGAAAATGTATCCAAATGTAGTGATTTTTATATGCAGCCTGAATTGAAACTGAAAGCTTTTCTTTCAACTTTAAGACCTAAATAAAACTATCTGTAACTAGAGGCCCTCTCAAAAGGAACTAAGATAAATGCATTCATGACTATTGTATCATATCTTTAAAAAAATAATTGTGAAACATCAGCCCCTAGGTGGTGCTAGGACTTGCATTTTCTCATATCAATTATCTCATGGTTTGCCCCTTCTTCCACAAGTATTTATTTGAGACATTTTGCCAAATCACCTGTCTCTAATTTCTGGACAGCATGTGCATTTAGTTAGGTGGGTAGAAATTATTTACTGAATTCATTAGCCTTTAAAGCTACAAGTTAGTGACTCTCAAATAATACTCTGGAGAATACCACTACTGTTCTATGGCCTGTTGAACACAATCTGTTTTTCAATGGTCCTAATACTCCACTGTCATTCCGACTGATTCTTTTGACAAATTTTGATAAACATACCATGACATTCTCCTTTATACCCACTGTTAAACCAAAACATAGATGACTACAAGACTACATGGGAACTGCAAGTCTGTCAAATGACTCAGCAACTGGACATAAATTCAAGACTTTCCCTCCATAAACTTCACAAAGATTTCAGAAGTTATAAAAAATAATCAGTGAAACTGTACTAATATTTGCATTTAAAATGGATGTCATTAAAATATCATTTGCATAGTAACTACATAGAGAAAATACTGTGTTAACACAGCAAGATTTTTCTACTGTGGTTAATATTTGCTGTCTCATGATCTCAGTGTACTATAACAGCATGCTAATTCATCAAGGTATATTAGTATTATATGCATTTCATGGTTGGGCTTAGTGGCATACAGCGGGTTCACATGCATTGACTGAGAGGTCAATTTGTGGGCAACTGGCACAGCTACCAATATAACCCCGAAATCTTGACTGCAGTTTTAACCACTAAAATCAAAATTAATGCTTTCCCCATGCTCCAATTTTTCACATAGGAATATAATTTCCTACACATTTTTTCTGGGTACATATCCCATTTCCCAGTTTCTCCCCAGTTAACCGAAAATAGAATAAATATTCAATAAATACTCACAGCAACTGTAGAGAGAAGAGTCCTTCAAACAGACCTTTTGGAAGTTCTGTAATTTTATTCCCATAGAGGACACTGTAATGAAAAAGTATGAAACAAGGTGGCTACTTTAAGTGACCTATGCAATCTTGTTCTGACTTGGAAGAGGAAAAGAAAAAGGAAAAAACAATTTCTTTCTTCTACCGTGAAGTGATTCTATACGTTATTTATAACTAAGAAACTTGGTACTTAAAAAAATATGATTCCAGTAAGCTGACTGTAACAGTGTAGGGATCTGCCCATGCAGAAATCATTGCAGAATTAGGGCCCAAGTGGTTACGTTTACAGGGGAACCCTGTCAATCTAAGCTTTAGAATCACTGAGCATAGTAATTAGAAACTTTATTCTACAAATCAAGTAATTGCTCAGTGAGTGAAAAGGTCAGACCCTTCCTTTTAGTCAAGTTTGTCCAATATTTCCTACACCTGCTCATAGCAGCCAGTATAGTTGAGAAGCCAATGGATGTTTTCGCCTTGTTTGTTACTCCTTATTTTTAATTCTACAAAGGACATTAAAGATAACACAGACTTTCAGGAGCAGAACTGCTTAGCTACTAATCCCTATTTGACCAGCTGCAATGGCACCTAATGAAATATTTATGAAGTGTGACACCATCTTTACTTTTGACAAATCAATATATTATTTATATCAGAATATCCATCTGACTAAGAAAAATAGATAAAAAGCCAGGGAACAATTACATACTGTACCAAAGGTTTCTGAACTGCAAATCAGAATCCCACATTGGCACCTTGTCAAGAGCCTAAAGGCAGCATCTAATATGCATGCTAATTTAGGTTTAAAAAATAAAAAGTGCACACAGCGGTAATATTTCCTGGCTTCAGGTGGCAGACTTCGCAACCTAAAAATGTTTTGTTTTTAGTGCAGTATATGCCTTGCATTCTATACACAGTACATTTAGTTCTCCCCAGGACTTTATCTTTTTATTTATGTCTTTCAGGTCACTGTACACAGAAGGTGGGTTTTTTTGTTTTTTTTTTAATAATATATTCTGTGTTACAGATCAAATCAGCCAAATCAATTCCAAATTGTATTAATTGAGCAGAACTCAATTGTTCCAAAAACCATATCGATTGAGCAGGCAGAACTCAATCTTTCTAAACACCACATATGGCGCTACAACCGGCGAGCATCCTTCATCCCAGACCTATCACCATGGGACTTCAGATACTCCACTGGGAGGCATCCTGCATGCAAGCCCAAGCCCAGATGTCTTGGGGCTCAAATGCTCCCAGATACTACAGGCTAGCATCTTCTGTTCCAGACTCTTTAGTCCTGGACTTCAGATACTCCCTACACTCGATTTTAGCCCACATCCCCATATTACACATGGGGAAAGAATAAAACAGGGAAGCAAAGCAATGAGTTCAAGATGACACAGAAGGCCAGTGGCAAGCTTGAAACAAAAGTAAGTCTTCCAACTCTCACAATAATGCCATCAACACCAACAACTATCTAACATGGAAAACAATCTCAAAATATATTTAGCACTGTTAGATTGTTCACATATTTTTCTTTGTTACTGTATTAGCTCAAATATAAGACAAGGTCTTTTTCCCCCAGTCAGCACAGGGAAAAAAGCTTTTCATCCTACATGGATCAATCATTGAATGCATTAGCTATTATTAAACTACTGCCAAAAGCAGCATGTGCTCAATAAAAAAAATCAACTATGAAGCTGATCAAATGCAGCCAACACTGAGCACAACTATATAACACATTGATCCATATTGGGCAAACAAGCTGACATGAACCTATCACAAGGATAGGTTAGCACAGCCCATCTGAATAAGATATGTGCTAATGCCCAATACACTCAGGCCCCCTCAGCGCCAACTCTTTTGCAAGTCATGGCAAGCCACTGCACTGAATACATTTCAACTTCCTCTTCACTCCCACAGCTGAACTGCACCTTTCTTTCCCATTCCAATTGATTTCTGTTTCTTTACTGGTCTTAAATGTCTGGCAAACATCACCAAACAGGACCCCAAACAGTTCACTCAGAAGCCCCCTGTTGTCCTTTCTCAGCCTGTCTCACATGATTAGTGTGGCTTTGCCCTGCGTGAGCTAAAGCCAGACTAGGCTGCACTGCACCTCATCTAGATAACATTTTTTGGAGGATCCAAGGACTCGTGACAAGAACACCCGGTTCCAGTTATGAGTGGAGGGCTAATTAGCTCATGAATCCTTTGTGGGGGTATCTGGAAAGCACACATACACACACACATACTGAGCAGTACTGAGATACAGGGTCACCACAGCCTGAAACAGTGTTGACTCTGCTGGGTCCCAGACCAATTAACTATATGGTAAATCATGAGCCTTTTAGTTTTGGATTAACACAGCCTGTACTACATATAAGTAGCATTGCTCAAAAGTGATGCTTAAAAAAAAAGGTAGCTTGCATCAATTCACCATAGACTAAGTATATGGGTACTATATGCAAATTGCTACAGCCATGTTTAATTTCAGGGTTATTGTTTTCAAATTTGCTGTACTACTTTTATAAAAGTGAATCCTTTTAATGGATTTGAAAGAGCAGAAAAGCCAGGATGTGTGAAAATAAAATGGATTTTTCTTGAGGGGAAAAAAACCCCAAACCCAATACATTTAGTGTCTTTTAGAACTGCCAAAATAGTGAAAGTTCACTCCATAACAAAGAAAGTACTTTTAAAGAAACTGTATAATTTCAACTCCATTTAATCAGTATTTCTGAAAGACTCACTTTCTGTGAAAACAGTGTCAGATAGGGCAGTAGAACAATACTTATTCATAATTAAAGATCAGAAGGTAGAAGCTAAACCCCCCCCCCCCCCCCCCCCAGGGCCTCCTCTTTGAGTGATGCTGTTAACTCAGAGTAAAGGACCAGGAGGCTATCAGCATTCCTTTTGCAAAACTTTGCATGTGAAAAGTTTATTTTGTTTACTAAACTGATCTGGGTGAGAAAAAATCAGAATCAAAGAAATGTGTGGCTGGATGTGACCTCTGGATGTCATACAGTCCAGTCCTCTACCTGAGGCAGGATCATCCCTATCCAAACTATCCCACATAAATCCATGCCTAACTTATTACTAAAACTACACAGTCAACCCTGTCTCACAACTACAAGTCATAGCACCCTAACCTGCTACAAGTAAAGCATGGGGACAAAGATGGTTAGTGTCCTGCTGTTGCAAGGACTGTTAAACTATGCTCAAGAGATCCAAGGAAGATGACTATGTCTTCCCCTGCTACAGGGGAAGGCAACAACCCTCACAGTGTGTACCAATCTGACTATTCCTTCCTGACCATAAATTTGATAATCAGTGCGACCCTGATCAGAGAAAATGATCAAGGAACACATCTGTGGGGGCTCAGCATGGAAAGTAATGCTCAGCGGCAACCAACACAGGTTCGCTGCAGGCAGATGCTGCCTGACTAACTTTGTTTCCTTTTACAATCAGGTCACAAAGTCCTTGGATGCGGGTGTTGAGGTGGATGTCATCTACCTGGACTTCAAGAAGGCTTTTGATACTCTTTCTCACCCCATTCTCATTAAAAAACTAGGTGACTGCAGCACTGATGCCTACACAGTCAGATGGGTGGCAAATTGGCTCAATGGTTGCACCCAGAGAGTGGTGGTGGACAGGTCATTTTTGACCTGGAGGGATGTGGGCAGTGGGGTTCCCCCGGGCTCAGTTCTTGGGCCTGTGCTATTCAATATTATTATTAGTGATTTAGAGGTCGGCATGGAAAGCACGCTTCAATTCAAATTTGCTGATGACACAAAGATGTGGGGAGGGAGGGGAGGGAGAGAATCCAGCTAGATCTAGACCAATAACAGAGGTGGGCAGATGAGAATAGGATGGAATTCAATGCAGACAAGTGCAAGGTACTGCATTTAGGGAGAAGGAACGAGCAGCACACCTATAGGCTGGGGAACACCCTTGTCAACACAGTGGCAGAAAGGGATCTTGGAGTCATTGTTGACTCCAGGATGGACATGAGCAGCCAATGCAAAGAAGTGGTCAGTAAGGTTAACCGCACCTTGTCGAGCATCTACAGATGCACCACTAGCAGGCCCAGGGAGGTGATCCTTCCCTTTTACGTGGTAGTGGTCAGGCCACAGTTGGAGTATTGTGTCCGGGTCTGGGCGCTGCATTTCAAGAGGGATGTAGCTAGCACTGAGAGGGTCCAGAGAAGGGCCACTCACATGGTCAGGGGGAAGCAGGCCAGGCCCTACAAAGATAGACTAAAAGGCTTGAATCTATTCAGCCTCCACAAGAGAAGACTGAAAGGGGATCTGGTGGCCACCTATAAATTCTGGCGGAAAATAGGTGAGGCTCTGTTCCCCTGGACACCACCTGGGATAACAAGGAATAGCGGCCACAAATTGATTGAGAACAGGTTCAGGCTTGATATAAGGAGGCATTACTTTAAGGTTAGGGCTGTTAGGCTCTGGAATGGGCTCCCAAGGGAGGTGGTGCTCTCCCCTACCTTGGGGGTCTTCAAGAGGAGGTTGGGTAAATATCTGGCTGTGGTACTATGATCCCTGCACTTGTTCCTGCCCAGGGCAGGGGGTCAGACTTGATAATCTGTTCAGGGCCCTTCTGACTCTGGAAACTATGAAACTACGGACAAGAACCTCCAGTCAGGAATCTCTAGATTTTAGTCCCAGCAGGAACACTGGCACACCCTAGTCAAAATCCTCAGCCTTGGTTGCATCCAACACCCAATACTTCTGAGGAAGGGGAAAAAAACCTTAACACATATTGGAACAGAAAGGGAAAAAATTCCTTCTGTGGCTTATGTTGCAACTAGCAAAGCACACAAGCATGGAAATGCCCATAGCATAGCATAGGCATAACTGTTCTTAAGCTACAAACAGACATCACCAAATGGCACGATTCAGTTGTGCGGTGATGTGTTAAAATTGATGATGTAGGATGAGGGGTGACACAATCTCCCTGTTTTTCCCGCTGCCTCAGACCCATGCTGTGAATCTAGGGTAGCAGGAAAAAGTGTTTTCCTGCTGGCTGGCTAAGAGGGGAAGCATTTTCCTTTGCTGCTCAGAAAAGCTAGGATTTTTCTGGGCCGGCCAGCCCTGAGCAGGGAAGCACTTTTCTCTACTGCCCCAAAACCAAGGTATAAGTTTGAGGCAGCAGGGAAAATGGTGTTTTCCTTATCTAGCCTAGCCAGCCCCTGGTGCTGGCTGAGTTAGGAAAGCACCACAAGGTAACAGATGTCTGCCACAATAAAGCAGGAGAGTCTATTACTACCTTTTGTTGCACCACTGATTTTCCTGTTATGTGGTACAACAAAGAGTAAGGATGTCTATTTCCTCCACATTTGTGCTGCCTTGAAAGTTAAGGCCGTACAAAATGAGATATTACACAACTTCTGTTCCCATCCCTAGATCATCCCTGACCAATGCTTGTCTAATCTCTTCTTGAACACTTCCAATGATGGAGATTCCACATCTTCCCTAAGCAAACTTTTCATTTCCACATTGCTCTAACAGTGAAGAATCTAATATCTGATAGTCAGTCTAAATCTACTTTGCTGCAACTTCAAGCCAGTGTCCTGCTCTTTGGAGCAAGAGACACAAGGTGTTTTCCCTCTCCCTTATAGCAGCCTTTCAGGTATTTGAAGAAAACTCTTTAAGTTCCTTTTCCACAAGCTAAGCATACCCATTTCCATCAGCCTTTCCTTGTATGGCTTGCCTTCCAAGCCCTTTATCATTTTGTCACTCGCCTCTGCACCCTCCCTAACTCACCCATATTTTTTTTAAAATATAGAGCCCAGAATTGGACACAATATGCTAGATGAGGCCTAACCACTGCCGAGTAAAGATACACGATTGTCTCCTATGTCTTGCACCTAATACTCCTATTGATGCGGCCCAAAATTACATTCACTTTTTGTGGAGCTACATCACACTGCAACTTTGTACTGAATCTGTGATCTATCAATATACCCCTAGCTCCCTTTTTTATACTGTTGCTAGCCAGCCAAGTGTCATCCATTTTATATTTACGTTTTTGATTATTCTCCACAAGGTGTAGCACCTTGTATTTGTCAGCACTGAACTTCATCCTGTTAGCTCCAGCTTAGCTTTCCAACCTGTTGTGATCTTTCTGAATTGTCCTCTTGTACTCTCATGTGTTTGTATCCTTTCCTGTTCCATGCCGTTTGCAGTTTTGCTCAAAAAGCTTTCTATTCCAGCATCCAAATAATTAATAAACACATTGAACAGTAGTGGATCCATAATAGGGACTCCAATCAAAACCTCTTGCCTTTCTGATATGGATTATTTTATAATTACCTTTTGCTTATAGCTATTAAGACCATATCTGTCTATCTTGTTGTTTTGTTTAGATCACATTTGTCCAATTTGTTTATGGGAAGGTCAAGTGGGACTTTGTCAAAAGGCTTGTTGAAATCCAAATACAGCTATTACAGCTAATACACCCTCTTCATCCACCCAACTAGGTAATTTATCAAAGAAGGAAATCATGTTTGTTTGGCAATTATTTGTTCTTAGTAAAATCTACACTAGCTGCTCATGACCAACCTTTCCTTTAGCAGATGATTACAAACTGGGTTCCTTATGATATGCTCCAGGTACTTCCTGGGTATTGAGGTAAGACTAATCAGTCTATAGTTCCCTGGGTCCTCCTTTTTGCCTTTTTTAAAGAGGGTCACTACTTTGACTCTTTTCCAGTCCTCTGGTACCTCTCCTGGCTTTCAAGATTTTGTATTTATTATTATCAAGGCCTCCGAGATTTCCTCTGTCAGTTCCTCTAGTATCTGGGAATGAAATTCATCAGGCCCCGCTGACTTGTATTAATTCAGACCCATAAAAATCTCTCTTGAGTGTTACTGTTATCTCATCCCTCAGGTTGTCCCCTTATTCTTTCAAATAAACCTCTTTAGCTCTTTGTGTTCTGCTTAAGTTCCTTGTAAAGAATGAGATAAAGTAGGTGTTGTGCAGCTCTGCATTCTTTGTATTTTCTGTTAGGACTTTTCCCTGTCTATTTAAACAGTGGACCCACAGCTTCCTTTGTCTTTTCTCCACAACATATTTACAGATCCTCTTCATGTTGTTTTTAACTTTCCTTGTCAGATGAAGCTCATTTTTCTCCTTAGCCCTTCTGATTTTGTTCCTGCAAATTCTTGTTATTCCCTCATGTACTTCCTTAGTGACCCGCCAATATTTCCATTGCCTTTTGCATTTGAGGCATCCTACAAGCTCCTTATTCAACCATGCTGGTCTTTTGACATTCTTCTTCTGCTTCCATCATGTTGGAATAGCTTGTTGGGCTTCCAATCCCCTGGGCCCCTTCAACCTTCAGTCTATCTTCCCATGGCACCATTTTAACATGCATAAAAAGGGCAAAATCCCAAATTTAATTTTTTTTAATCATCACGAGATTACTTCAGGAAATACTTCCTCATATATAAAATATATTTTACACTGAATACAACTTTGTTTAAGAAAATTCCTTTTTCACTGCAGTTAAACCCTACACAAACTTGGAGACAAACTTCATTTTTACATTATTTTTTATATTTCCACACATTCTTAATAAAATGCACATTTTTCAAATAAATTCCATTCAACTACTTGCATCTCATATGAAACTTCTCATTTATATTTCACTAATTAAGAAATATCTAAATTGTGTATGCACATCAATGTATTTTCTTTACATTTAGCATGCAGATCACTAACAGAACTGTGGAAAAGGTACTGGAGTCAAGGAAGTTACGTACCTCAGCAACTATACAACAGAAACTGTGCAAAAGATCCCTATGGCAAAACCTTAGAGATTTAAATTATAATATTAGATCAGGAACAGAGGTCATAGCTGACCTATGACCAGGAGTGATCTGGAGCAGTGCCCTAGTATCAGGTAAATCTGAAGCTGAGAAGAGATTCATTTCTTACACTTTTCATGGCCCTATATGAAGAACCGACTGTGTATTCACCCATATCATTCTTTAGACGAGCATTTACTTCTTTTGGTATGGCTCCTTGGGTCTGTACCTCTAGGGGTAGACAGTTTGGCCTCGTGACTCAACTTTGGGAGTGCCAAATGCTCTCCTGCCACAACTTTGATATTGACATTTGTTGCTGATGGGAGGAAGGTCTTTTATCTCCTGACCACAGCACTCTGTCTACTTAGGTGCTGCCTTCTGGGGCTCCATCTCCCCTACACCCTGCCTAATGCCAACCAGGTGTTGGAGTCCCAATAAAGTAAGGAAGATCTCACAGTCTTTCTGTGGTCCCCTCACTAGAGGGTCCATAAAATGTCTGTTGAACTCTTAGGGTAATTCAGCCCTGCTGGTCCAACTCCCTCTCTTCTTGCACCTCATGCATCATCCATCATAAAATTCCTCTTATTGGCTCACTTTCCACGGACAAAAGAGGGGGTTAAACTACATAACAACATGTCACACTCCCCTTTTTACTCATACGTTGGGTTATTCTCTCTCACACACTCCTACAGGATCCTCATTGCCTATCAGCCAGCCGTCTCTCTGAGGTGTCCACTCAGCTTCTCCGGGTAAGTCTGTAGGCTCCTCCAAGCCTTCACTCATGGGAAGCAGTTCTGTATCCCATCATTTGCCCCTCCTGGGGCAATCCATGCCAGGATGTGGATCTCTGCTGCTCCAAGCATGCTCTTCCAGTCCCCTCTCTGCAAGCTCCCAGTCAGCTTTTATATGGTCCCCTAGCACTCCCTGCCCTCCTAGCAGCTTTTATCTGGGTGTTTAAGTTCTGCCCTGCCAATCAGAGACAGGAAGTGCTCCTAAAGCATGCTAGTGCTGGCGGTGTGGTTTTATGCACCTGTGTCAGAGTTGACTGTGCTGGTTCTCCTCATTGCTATGGCTTCCCGTTCGCTGCCAGTAAATCCTTTTTAAAAGAAGTTGTCTTCTAGCAGCCACAGACTGTTATCAAGTTATATTTAGATTAAGAGCACATGAATCCTTCAAGACCTGGAATCTATATCTTTCTCAAGAGGTGCACTAAGCTCTTTCAGTGCCCGAGGGCAGAGGCAGGGAGTGGGGGGAGGTGGGGAGTGGGGGGAATTATATGGATCAGTGGAGAGCTGGGGAGGAGGAAAGGGAGACAGGAGTCTTTCCCTGCTTGGCTTTCCTCATTCTGGTGGCAGCTGCTAGTGATGCAGCTGTTGCTGTAGCAGTACAGGCTTGAGCTGCTGCTTCTGGGGGACAGGCAATGATGTGGGCTCCCCAAGGGCTACTCCTAGTGCCCTGTTTGCTCCTCTTTCCTCCTCCCCGACACAGGGCTTTGTATCCTATGCTAAGCCCCTGCTCCTGGGGGAGAGGACCATATTGGTATCTTCTTTAAGCCAGTGCAAGGGGCTGGTGCTCTGTTCACTTCCTACTAGTTAAACTACTGCCTTTCTCCTTGTGTAATGGTTCTTAATTCTGAGAAATGGGATAGGAAAGTTCTCCAGGACTCTGACTTACCAAAGTGAAGACTGTCATCATAGGTTGGCAAGTGACACAAATAACTAGGATATATGCAGGGGTAAATAGTTATAATCATACAATTGTTATAATCATCTTCAGGAGGTCACACTAAATGAAATAGGGCCCCTTCTGGGCTTAAAATATAAGTAAGCACCTAGATACAGGACTCTTTTCCAAAATGAGGCAGAAAGAGGAATGAATCTGTTGGATTCAATCCAGTCTTACCTTATCCAAACAAAGGAAAAGAAGAGAAGAATGGTAATATTCAGAATCTGTATATTGCTTAGAAGAATACCAATTCAAGTGCTTGAATCATTTTTTGAGTCTGTCATCTTCTGACTGACTCTTCAGACTCCTCCTGTAGCTCCTGGGGGCATAAATGATGGAACCAAAGTCTCCTGAAAATCCAAACCTAATCTTTTCTTTGGGACCCCAATCCAAAATCAGTTCTGAATGAACTTGTCTCAGGCTGAGATGGTGAGAAGACAAACCTTCTCTTCTTCAAGATGACATGATATTCACTTCTATTTTCTGGTTCTCCAGGCCCAATGGGTAAATGTTATGTAGGTCAGGTATATATGAGAGGGAATGGTGGAAGATCATTCAAAAATACTTAGGATTTCTCTGAAGTATTATAACATTGATTATGAAAGCGAAAAAAAGGAAATAAAGAAGGTTAGGGAAGGCTTTTTTAGTTACTTTTTAAAACGCCTATCCTATGGTCAGCATGTATATACACCCTACCTGTCACATAACTTAATCTATTTCTGAGAAACATGAGTCATAAAGCAAAACAATATAAGCAAGAATCTAAAAGGCACAAATATTATATTCTTTACAGGAGCCCAAGTTAGCATTCTTCAATCACTGCCTAGAGCCACAGTCTTCTTTAAGACAACTTTATATACACCTAACACCACAGCTTTCCATCTGCCTTCTTATTGTTTGTTATTACCATGTCTTATCCCACTAAACTGGCCTTAGACTGCATATAAGAACTACTGCTGGAAAACAAATAAGCTATCTGTTTTTCTACAGCTCTCTGTATGCTATGAAAATATTAACATAAAATAAGACCAATGTTAGTTGTTTAGCCAGCAAAATGTTTAAGATTATAGTCCTAACACTTCTGAAACATTTTTTACATTTAGAAGACAAAACGGATAGAGTTTAAATAAGAATTTTGCACAGACTTGAAAATTCAAAAAGTTCACACACTATAAACGTAAGAAAGTTACTCTCTGTTTTGAGAGAGAAAATGTATACTTACAGAGAGTTGAGTGAACGCAGGCCCTGAAAAGCATCTGGAGCTGCCTCAGAGATCTGATTATTGCTCAGATCACTAAAATAAGAAATGAGGTTACATTAAATTAATTCAAACTCATGCTACAAAAGGTAAATACTGAAATAATATCTGCTTAGCATAGGTCATGTGAGATATTTTAATATTTATTTTGACTTCATGAAAGAAAGGTGAATTCACGTATAAAAACACTTGAAACTGCAATATTATAGTGAAAGAAATTGTTAAATAGAAGGCATTTTAATAAAAATGATAAGATTTATTTGTGGTACTTATAAGAGGCTTAAATACATTTTATGAAGTATTCTTTGTGGAAAGAAATTCATAACCTCAATGATATTATGAAATGAAAATGTCATGCCCTCATTTCAAACTACGTACATAAACAAAATAAAGAGATTTTTTTCTTGTTATTCATGCACTATATTTATATAAATTCATACTAACTATATCAAATGTTAAGATACAAGCAATTGTTACTAATATAACAAAGGAAATGTACGATTTTAGTGAGCAGACGCATATATCAGCTAATTCTCCTTCTGTCAAATATTTTTAAGTACTCATACATTGATAGGAGTTTCACTGTTTGACCATGATCTGTTTTATAAAAACACTTGTATTTAATTCCAGATTTCCTACTCACATTCTTCGAAGCTTTTTATATGGTGAGAAAGCTCCAGGAGGGATGACCTTGATTGAATTTTGCTCCAACCGTCTGCAAAGAAAAACAATACCATGAAAATACAAAAACATAATGCCAAAAAGCATTCTAAAAAATATACAAATCATATGTGAATAAATTATAGAAGTATTTTAATAAACATAGGTGTTAACTTTTATTTTTGCTGGGGGCGGGGCTAAGATGATGCCCCCCTTCTCCCACTGGCATGGCCGGAGCAGAGCTGAGTGAAGCCCATGCAGGGGTGGGAGCAGATGCAGGCTACCCACAGCAGGCTCAGGGCTCCAAACCCTGCTGCCCAGCCCCCAGGAGCCCTGTGCTCACCATGCCACCATGGCAAGGCACCCCCTGCCCTCCTGGCAGCAGTGGGGGACACAACTCTGTGCACTGCCCCTGTTGCTGCTAGGCATGCAGGGGGTACCTCAACATGGTGGCATGCTGTCATGGGGCTCTTGGGGGGAGGGCGGTAGGACAGAGAGCCCTGAGCCCTCACAGGGAAGCCTGCATCTGTCTCCACCCTGTGCACAAATCTGGGGACATGTGCCCCCCTCCCGGCTCATGCTGCAGCAGGAAGCTGGCCCCCGCCCCCCCCCCCCAGACAAGCTGCCTGTGGCTCTCCCACTCCCTGGCCTTGGGCCCTATTCACTGTCCTGTTTGGGCAGGGCCCTCAGGCCCAGCCCCTGCCCCACTCCCTCCCTCACCATGGAAGCCTCAATCTGCCCCCACAATAGATTTACCTGCAGACAGCTGGGAGAGCTGCTCTCCACCACTGCCTGGGGCTGTATTCCTGGCCATGTGCACAGGTGCACATGCACACTTGCATGTAGCACTTCTTGCATCATGCTTCCTGCAGACCCTTGCAGGCTAGAACTCTGCCAGCCTACAAGGGGAAACCCACCATTTCCCATGTTCTTCCACTTTAAATGGGAAACCTGGGTCCCTGCGTGATATTGGCAATCTGGGACAAATGGTGTCCTGGAGTCATGCAGCCAGAGACCAGGACTTGATATTCCCATTTTGGGACTGTCCTGCCCAATAAGAGACAGGTGGTCTCCCTACCCTCTTCCTGAGGGAGGCCAGGGCCCTTGGGCCCATGTACTCAGTGCTTATGATAACAACACAGGTAGTTTGCAAAAAATATTATTGTATAGATATTCTTCTATGAGTTTATGCAAAGTTTATAATCACTTTCATATTTTTTTCAGTAAAAACATGTTCTCTTGACCTTTAGACTAAGTACAGAGCATCGAAATCCTGAGGACAAATTGATTTAATCTTTATAAGTTAGTATAAGATGCGTAGATTGAACAGATAATTAAGTGAACAAACATTCACTATGGACTCCAGAAATTCAGCTACATGCCAGCAGTGGCCCAAGCTAGAAACCAGGGGATGCTAGGGCCTGCCTCCATGTTCTGCTAGAGCAGACAACTGAAATCTGGAGGGGATCCGGGACAGAAATTCAATAAACCGATTTAACCTAAATCAGTTAAGTCTGATACTACATCTATCCAGGTTTATCTTAAACCAGTTTTGGTCATTTTGAAAGTGGTTTATGTGCACTGAACTTCTGTTGCGTTACAGATCTGAACTGGTTTCCAATCACTTATCAATTTCTGTCCCTAGGCTTAAAGTTATAAGAGTAATATCTAATTTGTTTTTCTATACACCATATCAACAACACATTTTTGTGCAACTCAAACAAGCAATTTAATCAAACAATGAGGGGATGGAGGGGGTGTTATATATGCAAGTTATCTTTACTGGTTTTGCACTTTGATGATACTTGAAATATTTGCCAAGAATGCACCAGCTGCATTCATATAAGATGTATATAAAATGAGACATTCTTGTTGAAAAAAAGTTGGACAAGAATGATAACACTGGAACACTAACAAATGCTAATCCTTGCAATGGATTGTGCTTTTACATGTGCATGACAATTTCTTTCAGTACATTCCCCTCATTTTTTTTCAAGAATTAAAAAATGTCTTTGTAGTTAGCAATACGAATTTAACATTGCTTAGTAGATAATGTCTGGGATAATGGAAGGACCTTTTGCAGTGCTCATGAGAATCTGTTCAGACCTGTTGGGTTACTTACAAACCACTGAAAAGCTCCATTCTTTATTCATCTTTTCCTCAGCAGAGGTTCCTGGCCTACCTCAAGGAAATAAAACCCCATTCATTCTATGAGCATTATGTAGGATCTTATGCCAGCAAGCTAACAAACAGATTCCAGACGAGACACAAATAAGAGGTCCTCCTCTTATTGCTGCTCCCATCCACAGAAACCCCTTTTTTGCTCAGAGGCTTACAAAAGGCTTAGGATGCAAAAATCTAGTTTTACTTAAAAAAAAAAAAAAAAAAAATGAATCGGTGTTGATAATTCAGCATTCAGTTCTTGAGTAAGTCCTCCTACCCATTGAAAAGTAATGCAAACTAAGAACAAAACCCAGAGAAGGCTATATATTTGATACATAATGGAACTGTATTATTACATTGGGGGGGGGGGGGATCTCATCTTAGATTCAAGTACTAGCCCAGGGCAGGTGGCAGCTTAGATCCCCCACCCAAACAGCCTGCCCCTACCCGCACTGCTTACTTTCTGCTCCGGCTCTAGCCCCTTTAGCTCTGACCTGGCACAGCCTAGAACTGTTGCTACTTCTTTTTTGCCTGGCCACCTGAACTGGACCCAGGCTGAGGCTGTCAGCCCTGCCTGCCCTAGGGGAGTAGTAGAGCAGTGCAGGAGAAGGCAAGCAGTAGGGGGAATCAGGGGCAGGGAGGGAGTGCAGAAGGCACGGAGTTTGAAAGGAGGGGGCAGGCTGTAGTCAAAAGTATAGGGTGTGGGGCAGGGGCAGGCACAGGGGGCAAAGGAAGGGGGGAAGGCAGTAGAAGAGGGTACAGAGGGTGAGGAGAATGGAGCTGAGGGCAGGAATGGACATGGGAGATGAGGCATAAGGACAGGGGACATGTGGCAGGGGGCCGGGCACAGGCATGTGGGGGGGTGGGGGGAGGCAGAAGGCAGGCAGCCAGTGGGCAGCATCGTAGGGAGGGCAAAATGGCAAGGGATGGGGTTCTGGGCCCTCTCTTCCCACTGCTGCTTTCTCTGCCACAGCAGTAGGAGGGACAAATGTAATTAGATTCTTTTTAAATTCTATACATGGAAAATTATAACAAATTTATTATTTTTCATGTATAGAATCTAATTATTGGGGGGGTCATGTTAAATATAAAGTTATCTTGGATTTGGGTAAATATGGTACATTCAGAATTCCTTTGTCTTACAGTGCCTTATCCCACAAAATGCAGAGTTCTTTTAAAAGACAATCATACCAGTTTGTCCTAATATGTATTATTTTGCATTTGTAACACTGAATTACATCTTCTATCCTGCTAAAAGTTCATTTTCCGTCTTAGGTCTCAGAAATTCCTCAGTCATCTTCAATTGTAATTGCATGTCATCTGCTTATTTTGCCATTTTACTTCTCAAGTCCTTTTTTGACCGTTAATAAGCATTTTAAACATTGTCTGGAATCTTTTGGCACCAGACTAAACCTTTAGCAACTGTGAAAATTTAGCCACTGTGAAAATTGTTCCTATTTTTTGTACTTCCTTAGACAGACTTATGTAAAATATTTTGCGTCTCAGTTCAGGACCAGTAGGCAAGTTAAGAGGACACATGATTACTCTTCCCTACAGAGAGATAAGAGTAAAGAATACAGATGAATAAAATAAACTTTAGCTACACAAGGCCAATACTGGTCATAAAACAAATAGGTACTAACAGCTCTTGAATACATTAGGTTGAAATTTAGTTTCTAATCATTGGAGCTGGGAGGTTCTGAAGCAGCCTCTCAACAGGATTGGGGAGGGGACAGGGGCAGGGGCAGGGCAAGGGGAGAAACTGGTTTTAGGATGGAACTTGATAAGTTTATGAAAGGGATTAGACCATGTGGTTGCCTGAGACAGCTGTGGATTGGGTCACCCGGGAAGGTCCTTTCCAGGCCATTAGCCTATACTTAATTTTCTTAATAACTTTCTTGTGATACCATTTGATAAAGGTTTTGATATGATGTGTGAACAGATTTTTGCATGTCCATGTCTGCTTCACATCTGTATCACAGATTCATAGAGGGCATGAATCTGTTAAATCTCAGCTACACTTACTGGCTCTTTAGCTTATGCAGTAAAAAAAAACAACCCAACCTTTTTATGCAGGAGGTCCTCAGCTTACTCCCTATCTATCCTCATGAAATCAATGAACTTATCTGAGTGGACGTGACAAAGCATCTAGGCCCAACAAAATGACATGAGGGGCCTCATGCCATTCAGATATTTAACTTAACTGGATATTTAATGTCTTGCATACTTTCTTATCTTTTGAAAATTCTTTATACATACAGTAGTTACTTGTGGTTTAATGTACTTGTAATTTTCTAACATACAAGTATGATATATTAAATTTACCACTGCTCATTTGGTTTTGCAAAACATGCAGATACAAAAACAGAAAAAGTTCTACAACTGATAGTGTATTTTTGAAAGGCATTTTTCAGCAGTTCTAATAAAATGAACTACCAAGTTACAAGTAGATATAATAAAATGAACTCCATGTCAACTTAACCTAAGGCTTCATTTTAGTGAAAAATTTACAGTCTGATAGATTGTGTGTGTGGCTCTGGGATAAACTTACAAGCACTCCCGGATAAAGGATTTGTTATAGTAGGATCATCTAAATGTGTCTTTTATTAGCTCAAACCAAAGTGTACACACTAAAACACATCACATTTCAGAAGAAAGGTTGGTACAAAAGACAAAGAAATCTTAAATCAGATTATATAAATACAGAAGAAAAAATCTTTTATGCCCCACTTTGTCCATAAAGAAACCAGATCAAATTCTTGTTTTCAAGCTTTATCCTCTAATCTTCTGCTTTATCTGCCTAGAATCAGCTGAATTTCACAGAGTGCAAATTTGCATCCATCCTTCCATGAAAAATCTAATTAGATACATTCCAGGGTCACAAAGCCCAGACAGAGTAATATCTAAAGGAAATTTGCATTCTTCTGATAAAACCCACAGTAATTAAAAACTCATCTGTATATTAGTTCTTCATATTAAATGAAGCACTTTTAATTCCTGAATAAAACTCTGTTTAGTTACCTAGAGCTCACAAGTCCGCTACTGAATGTTCCTAAACCACATGGCTTGGCCTTTATGCTATATTGCAGAAGTGTACAATTTTGTGAGAATCTGTAATTTTCCACAGAAGTTTGATCACATTTCTCTATTATAATATCCCCTTCCCCTTGCCTCAAACATACCGTTCCATTTTATGAAAAGTTAATATGTAGCAGATAGAGTGGTTCTATAGTTTTTTCTTTAGAAGCCACAGGCAATTTTAGCAACGTAATCAATAAGATAGGGAAGAAGACAGTTAAGCAAATGCTTCATCAAAGAGTGGCCCTCTCATCGCGTAAACAGTACTCCACCCATCACCCCATAAACACTAATTAATGCTCTTTGTATCAACTCTCTTGTTCCTATTAGGATTTTGCTTCAAATAAGTCCTTCAATACATAAGTGTTAAATATCTTTAAGTTGCCTGTTTGAAACATCTTCCCAGAGCCTATTTTCTATTTCTTTCTCTCTAGAAGGGGTACCATAACGGGATTTTTTTCAAGTTTCTTTTCCCATTTCCTGCTGCACACTCCCTACCACATACCACCAAACTTTGGTTCCCATTTTTATTATGCGATATAGCAGTACTCTCTCCAGTTGCAATTTCTAACCTAATCAAATCAAATTATGTCCCTAATGATTTGATTGTGCCTTCTCTACTTCTCCCCAGTGAGCTGTGAAATTGTTATATACAAATTATTCAACAAGTTCTCTTGGGGCATTATTATGACCCATATAAAAAAGTTCAACTGCACAATGAAACACTGCTGATTAGTACTTGCCTTGACAACTTGCAGAGATAGACAACAAGCTGAAAAACCCTAACATCTGAATAAACATGTTTTGCTCTACATTATGCATATAAGGGCCCCTCTACACATGCAGGTAAAGACACATGCCGCACATACATGGCAGGAGTAGTGATTATGTGGATCAAACATTAGATCCCATGAAGCCTTACTGCTGGTGCAAGAGGAACCTGATCTGTGGCAAGAAGTAAGCTCCCATGACTGGGAGCCTATGGGATTCCCAGCCATGGGGGCACACCATGTGCTCTCATGCCTGGGAGCCCTATCAGCTGACCTGGACTCCATGCCCAGGGATATCCATGGAAGAGAAACTGCAGCTGAAGCAGTGTTCAAGCCAAAGGGGTGCTTCATGCACTTCTGTGGCAGGAACATCATCACATAGGGCTCTCAGCTGATGGGGCTCTCAGCTGTGAGGGCAGGTAGGCAGCATCCATTGGGAGTTCCCAGGCTCAGGGGTGCACATGGGCCCCCCCAGCTGTGAGCTCCAATCAGCTGATGGGGCTCCCAGGCCCCTGGCTACCCATTCAATTAATGGTGTGATAGGAATCAGCTAAAAAGTGATTGCACATATTTTGCTGAATAACTTTGTAGCTTCTTCTTCTTTTTAATCATACCATTAACTGAACGAGCATGTTGCTTGGTGACCACTTAGGCTAGGAACAGAAATTACACATAAACCAGTACATGTGATTGAAAACCAGTCTAAATCTGTAACAGAACAGAAGTTCAGTGAATACAGACTGGCTGAACCCACCTGGATAGATGGAGTATCAGCTGAGGTTAGATTAGTCTATCCCACTTGTCCAAGAACCGCTCCCAAATCAAGTCAGGTCGTGGTCCTGCCAGTACCCTAGGAGCCACTGTGACCACTTGCTAACATCTCCTCACAGGGTGAGCAGGCTAGCCTCCATCCTCCCTCATCTGTTCCAGCACAGCTGGGCTGACCCCATCCCTAGGCTGCCACTAAGCTGAGGCAACATGGAGCAGAGGCAGAGCCTCTGCTCCCCAGCCCAACCGGCAGTGGCACAGGGGACAGGTGAGGGGGGGAACTGAGCCCCCAGCCCCAGCTTCCCCCAGCTGGTGTCTGCACCATGGAGGCCAGAGCCACATAGCAGGGTCTTCTGCCCCTCACTGCCCAGTTGATTCAGGCTGTGGGGATGCTCGCCCCAGGTCTGCCCCCTGCCAGCCCCTGCCTCTCAGCCATGAGAAGGGGAGCAGGGGCAGAGGGAGAAACAGAGTCCCTTACCCAGCCCCCACCAGTTGGGTTTGCACAATGGGGGGCCAGGCTCACATGGCAGAGGGATCCTTTCCCTCCCCAGCCACTGCTTAGTGCCACTCACAGGCTCTTGCCTGTGCTTGTCATCAGTGGGGATCAGGAATCTCCTCCTTCCCAGCCACTTACCAGTGTTGCTGACAGGCTATTGCCTGCATCTGTCATCAGCGGTGGTCAAGCAGTGGCAGCAGCCCCCCAACCAGTGCTGGCTGGCTCATGTGGGGGAGTGGAAATGGGGGCCGGGCCATGCAGCAGGAACATCTGCTCCCCCACCATGCCCAGTGAAAAAAGTCTCTGAGTCCTAGGGATCACAGCAACCACGATCCCTAGGGCTTCGGGGCATGGGAACCCCCCAAACCCTGGGGATCATGGCTGCTGTGAGCCCTATGACTTGCAGGTTTTTCATTGGGCATGGTGCACTGGTGGAAGAGATGCCCCCGCCGCACAGGCCTGGCCCAGTCCCCCCTGCCCAACCAGCCAGCACTGGTGGGCAGGGGGGGCACCTGGCTGCTGAGAGCTGAGGGGGAGAGGGGGGCAGGCGGTGATGAGCCCATCAAGGGTTACACAGCACCTGGGAGATGCACTTTGAGTGCCCCTAGCTTGCTGGCCTTAGCCAGAGCAGGCCCCCTGCTTCCCCCATGCGCAGAAGAGGAAATGTCTGTTTTGTTCCCTCCCAACCTAGCCTAGGGCACTTAAAGTATGAAATTCAGAGCACTTCTATCTTGGGCTTTTTGAACCTCTGTACTTAGCCTTAAGGTATGATTAACCAGTTAATGAAACCTTAAGTATAACGTATAGATAGGGTCTAAGTTACAGGAAAAACAACTTCAGTACACTCAGCCTTCTCAGAAGCATCTGGAAAAAGCCATTCAATTTCTACTGTATAGACACATTGTACCCATAAGGTACAGGGGAGATTAGTATCAAGGGACCACCAACAGATCAAAAATGGATTTACTAAAAATTGATACTTGAAAAGAAAAGATTTTTTTTTCAGTTCTAAATGTCTTATCTAGAAATAAATTATATATGTAATTTATTTTTAAGATTCAGTAAGTTGTATTTTGATTGAGCAAATCTGAGTGGCTTCAGCATTTAATTGATCTAAATCATCTAATTTCAATATTTCTTCATTTACAAAAAGGCTATAAGAAGCCTGTCAAGAAACCCCACAAGAATTTTTACTACACAGAAGAAAGTATAAGCTGTGTAATGAGTCTAATGTATTGCACAGATGCTGATTATACATGGTAATAAAATTGACAGCTCTTCTTTGCATTGTCCCCATCTGCTTTTAAAGTAAATAGCAAAAACAGCTGCCAGTGAAGAAAAAATAGATTTCATTGATGGGATTCACTGCAGCTCCTGACTCTGAAGAATTGCTATACATAGCCAAATCATCTCTCATCATACATAGATAGCATCTACCAGTCTTTTGAGAAAGAAGCAGCAGTAATGATTCCCTTTGCTATAGGGAGCCTTCAGGCTATTATACAGCGTACCATTTTTGCCTTCCTCAACAACTGCACCACCAAAGTACTTGTGTTAACAAACCATTCCTTCTCACTTTAGCAGCAAGATTATTTTACTGGACTCTGTAATATCACCAAAGTCTAACACAACAAAAAATGGATTTTGAACTACTGTATTACTTGCGCTTTATGGTCTCAGGCTTTACTTCTGTTTGTGTTTAATAAATATGGATGAAAGTTTGCTAAATATTTGTATATAAAGAGTTATTGTTTAGGCCATCCTACAGCTTGTCAAACTCTCTGACATCTATATTAATTACTCTATCAAATACTTCCTAAGGGGATTGATTTTAAATAATACAACACCATAGCTGCATTGTATCACAAAGTGACAAGGACTGTCACTCTGAAGCTACTGCACAATTATCTTTACCTAAAAGCAAGCCCCCATACTGAATTCGTTCAGTTTTCCACTGTGAAGAGGGTTATCTCATGCCCTGACCTTTACTACAGCATTAAACTCTGAGAAGTTTTCAGGTTACTGCCTCCTATTGATTCAGGGCGTGGTAAAAATCCACACCCTGTCTAGTAGATGCCCTTTGAGGACTTGGAGAATATGTCCCACTGCAGAGACAGCTTGAATTATGTTTTTGAATTAGTTTCTCTTGAGCTTGCCTAGATTGATTGGGAGCAGACGTGCTGTAAATGGTTGAACACAAGAGAGAAATGTATAAGCAGCACAGTGTAGCTATTTCTGCTGCACTGCTAGCATGAGCATCATCAGTATTCTAGCTTTAACCACCAATACAAGCTTCCTTGTATACCAGCTAGTCCATAAAGAACCATTTAACTGGTGAAAAAATATTTTGCCTGTCTTTGGCAGTTTGATAAGGGGCCACACCAGTTATATCGCTAGCTAACACTGCAGTGAAAACAAGCCGTAAGTTCTATGGTACTAACAAAAAATAAAGATTCTGATGGGAAACTTTCTATAGGTCCATGTAGCATCCAGCCATCAAAAAATGTTTCTTCCTTGTACTGAAAGCATGCAGAACACTTATGTCAATGACTACAGTTCCCTTTTCAGTGTAAAGTAAATTTCTGCTCGGTGAGGCAGAATGCAGCAGAGCAGGGATGTCCAACACAGCCCACAGAGCCATTTCACCAGGTCCTGGCATGCATTCATTTAAAGGTGCCATGGATTCTGATCCCTGATCCCAACAGTTGGACCTCCTGCCATGCTCACATAGCATGGCAGGAGGCATGATTTCAGAATCAAAGATCAGATGCCAATTGTACTTTTTCTACTTGTCAGTGCATCGTGATCCTGGGCTTCCCTTGTACTGGCAAGCTGAAAGCTGGGTGGCTGCAGTCTGATTCAACCCAGAGTAGTTCCAGAACTGGGTCTGACAGTTAACTGACCATCAGCCCTGCTCGGGACTTTAAAGCTACCAGAGCTGCCAAGTATGAGATTTAAAGTTTCCAGCAGAGGAAGGCCTTGGCTCCCCCTGCCAGGAACCTCTGATTTCTTCCCACACCCTACAGAGCAGCCCTGGGCCCAGTTTGTCAGCACTGGCCCTGGAACAAACTGCAGTTGATTGGAGACCAGAGCTGCCCATGGCCAGTGCCGACAATATTCTCTCGTAAAGGTTGGAGACCAGGGCTGATTCTGACAATGAGCTGATGTTATGTATCAACCCTAGAGAGCTCTGGTGTTTAGATATGCCACACATTCAATTTAAGGTGCTATTCAAACAAGCTACATATAAATAAATAAATATCCTACACCATATGAGTAACATTTTTATGGACGGTTTGCCATTTTGTGGTGCCTTAAGTTGGGTGCATGTGTTATACTCTTGCCATTTATGCCAAGAGTAATATATTAATGGCATAAAATGTAACTTGTAGAAGGGCTGAGAATTCAGGGGTGGTGTGAGAAAGGGGAGGTCCTGCCCCAGGATTATCTGATATAGAGTCCTGATTGACATGCCTGGCAGTTGCAGGGTGTGAGAGACTGCTGCATTAATCCCTGTGCCACCATTCCCCCCACACTGCTGTTAGCTCTGCTGCTGCCACCAGGTCTGGATCTGACCCAGGAGGCTCTCTGCAGTCTCGATCCATACCCTCCAAAAACCCTGGGGCACAGGTGAGTTTGACACCCTTGCAATAGAGCAATATTCAGTAGAGAAGAATCAGTACATAAAGTGAAAAGCTCAAAGAGATACAATGTTTCTGGGTGATGCTACCTATGCTGGAGAATCTGTAACTGCTTTCCTGAAAGAGGAGGAGGGGGTATCTTCCCTTCAGCTTTAGTTAATGCCATAAAAATACTTATCTATTGTTATTTTTCTGAAGTTCTCTCTTGCTATAATAGGTTTCTTTTCCCCTGGCGATCCCTGATAACTCTTTCAAAACCTTCATCTTCTTAGAAACCCAATAAAACCTAAACTTGAACTCAGTGATATGGGGATCTCCATTCTAGCTGAGGCTGTACATAATTTTTCTGAACCCCTCTGCTAAAATTGCTGCTGTGTCTGGCAAAAACAAGTTGCCCGAAAGAAACAAAGACTACTCCTTTCCAATCCTGCTTTAGAGGAAGAATGTGCTGCCTCTGCAGCAGGCCCACCCCAGGATAGCTTAGAATCTCATGATTGAATTCATTGAATTGAACACAAATCCCCTGTGTGGTGCGTGGTAGCCTGTGTTTGTTTATAGGGTTTCACATAAAAGAAAAAACATGCCTTTCTCTTAGTTTTGGAGTATAGGCTTCTGGCCCAGTTCTTATGCTTCATCCCCTGGACTGTAGAATCAATCATGTGCCCTCTGAGTCTAAATTATGGTTTCTTTGATCAGATGCAATGATATGAAGAAGGTTCAAGAATCAACATGAACATTTTGTGTAGCCGAAGCACAAAACACATCCTAATAAGGTATATAAATAATGTTATAGGTACTACAGTTACTTTGCTTGGCAATTGCAGTAAGAAAATCAGAACTGGCTTAAAACTGCATGATATAAAGATTATGAAGGCATTCCAATAGCACTAATGAAAGTCATTATGTTTCTCTTTTATTTGATAAGCTTACAGGATTTTGTACCAGTTTTGCAAAAATATTATTTAAAAAATACAGTTCTGTTAAATTTGTCTGTGATTTTTCTTCTTCTTCCATTGAACATTTTTCTTCCTTTCAAATACCTTCCAAATTTTATTTGAAACTGTATGAGCAGGCTTGGTTAAATGTAAGAGGTAAAAAGTGAAGTTTTGCTTATTTTTAACGTACAAAGAGTGGCAAGATCAAGGTGTTCTTAAATGCATTGTTCACAGACTAATTTACACTAAGATAAATGAGTCAAATCCCTGTAATACATCCTTTCTACAATATGGCTACTATATTTTTTTCAAATATTTGACTAATAAAAGGCTAGGGATATGGTTTAAGTTTACATAACTTTGTGTCTAAAAGAAGGATTCTGTTTTCATTCTATCTAATCATTATAATTATATATAAATAATTATATCTGCTGACATAAATAGCTGCTAAAGTATTAACAACATTTTACATTCTCTCTTAACGAGCCTTTCTGGTGTTGTGTGTTACAATATGCATAAGCACTGGATCTGGTACAACTGCTGACACAGACAGGATTGCTGCTAAAGAGTGTTGTGAAAGTTACATTCTCACCATTAAGTCCAAAAATGAACATTCCAAAAACACCATCATTTAAGACAAAATGAAGTCAGAAAAAAATGACTTCAGAAAAACATACTGAAATGGTATCTATATTTATTCTCACTTACTGATGTCTGGACTTAATCATATAGTTTAAAGGCCTACATTTTATTAAAGCACTACTCATTCACACCAGCTGGGAGGTAGAAGCAATACCCAATATGTACAGTGTGTCATGCAATCTGGATGATTTCTTTAAAAAGGTGTGGCAAAGCTATGAGCAGATCATCTCAAATGAATATCGATAAAACTTTTATCACAACTCCATATACTATACATGGCATTATAAATTAGAGAATGTATTCAAGAATCTAAAGAAATCTTATTGGTATCTTTACTTTCTTCTTTTCTTTTCCTTTCCTTTTTTTTGTGTCTTTCTACAAATAAAGCTATGTCCCCTAATTACTGTGAATTCCACTGCATAGACCTCTGAGGGAAAGAAAAAATATATTAATAATAAATTTTAGAAACCTCTAAAAATGACGTAAACTTGATTTTCTGTACATAAAAATGCCATGTCTTTAAAGCAAGACAGAAGCAAATGCTTTGTGTTTCACTGAAAGCTGGAACCTCCCTAATCCAGTAGTATTAAATTTCAATTTCAAGCCCAATGCATCACTATATATTGGATCTTAAACCTAGCATTGGTCCTGGATCATTGCCTATCCAGGGCTTTGGGACAGTATCATGTTTTTTAGGAACGAAATTCACATTTGAAGGAAACCATATATTTGGATTATTATTACTTTTTTTTAATGGCAGTTGTATAAAGCTGTTCAGAGGTTTAGAATGTTATATTAAGCTCTGGGAACGATAGATTAGCACAGAGCAATTATCTGAAGTGGTTGAAGAGGCATGATGTCATAAAGCTATCACATTTATCATATAGTTCTCTCTCTATCACAATACATGCTTATATATTATTGATGGAACAGAATGCCCAGTTTTGGTATCCACAATTCAGGAAGGATGTTTATGAACTGGAAATGGTTCAGAGAAGAGCCACAATAATGATTAAAAGATCAGAAAATATGTCTAATCGCAAAATACTTAAGAAGCCTAATCTGTTAGGCTTAACAATAAGCAGGTTAATAGATTACTTCAGGGGAAGAGAAAAATGAGAACTTGGGGCTCTTCCATTTTATAGACAAAAGTATATTAAGAAGTTGAAGCTAGGCAATTTTAGACTTGACATACTTTTTTTCCCCCCACAGTCTTACTCATTTACAGTTTGACTCCTCAGGAAGCTTCTAATAATATTAGCAGACAGGATTTGCCCAGATTTTCTAAGTATGCCCTGGCTTTTATTTAAATGAAAAAAACACAATAAATCACTGCTTGCTAGAACACAACAAACTTCATAAAGGCAACACTCCTTATTTTCTAGCTCACCTTTCTCTGGGGTCCTTGAAGTTGTCCATCTGTGTTCAGAAAGGTAAAACTTTCCCCCATTTCACTGGCTCCTGATGCAGGCAGCTTGAGCTGCTGAAAATGGCTAAAGAGACCAAATGCCTCAGTTCCTGCTGTTTTATAACCTTCCAGCCTTTCTGCAAGGTGACTTTGTAGTCAAGGCAACCTTTACTCTGACAAACCTGTTATCTTTAGTAAAAGCCAGAATATTGTCTAGGATATTTATATATGAATACATGAACATCTCCATTTAATGACCCTTCATTGTTAAATCTGTGCTCAGCTTTGGAGTTTCAGCCAAGCAGAGAACAGAGACAGTAATAAGGTGTACATTCACAATGCAGTTGGCAGGTTGGGAAAGATGCATAGAAAATACTCACAGCCTTACATGGAGTCTTAAGTTTAATAGATGGATTTCCCAAATTATCTAATCAAGTCACCTCTTACCTTGTTTTGGATAAACTAAATCTATCAAGATTCTTAAGCTTCTCTCTTCATTGCAGGTTTTCCAGACTTCACCCCATGCTTGCAGCTCTTTTCAGAAATCTTTCCAATATTTTGATTTACTTTTTAAAGTGTGGGCATCAGAATTGGACACGTTATTGCCAAAAAAAGTCCTCAGAAAAGTTCTCTTTTAGTCCTCCTAGATAGTTTCCTATTTATACAGATGTAGCCAAGCACCAGTACACAATCAGTCAGTGATGGGCTTAAGGAAGACAAAGAAGTGGGGAGGGTGGGACAAGGGGAGGTAGAAGAAGATGAGAACTGGCAAAATGATAGTAAAGCCAAGAGGCTTTAGCAAGAAAAAACAAGAAGGAAGGAATATAAATATGGGAACTGGCAGGGACACATCAATAAGATTAGCATCTGACAACTGAACTGCCTTCATTTTTTATACAAAACTATTTATCAGAGCAGGTCATCTTTATCTGACTACAGCAATACAAAAACACATTCTACTGCTAACTTCTTTATTTTACCTTTCCTTCATACCACTATGCTGAGGAATGGGATTTTATAGACAGCTATTGGATCCTGAGTATCAACTCATACAAAAAAACGAAGAAGTCTTTCAGAAATCAACCTAGACCACAAACAGCTTTTTGAGCCATTATTTTGAATGAACATCCTGTCACTTACTTTTGGGTATTCCTTTTTAAGTAACTAGTAGGTTTAATAATACTGCTGCTGGGGTAGTTCCTTCCCATTCTAGGAATTCCCTGTTTGGTCATGTGTAAGGGTGCATCCCATTCAAATGGACCCCAATCAATTTCTAGAAAGCATTCTAAGACTCCCAATGTGGTAGATGGACCCCCACGTGCAACTAAATGGAGGGAAATCAAATGAGAGCCTAGAAGTGCCTTTTGGGTACTACAAACTTGAAAAGGTCTCCTTAAAGAAGATTACAAAGTGGACTTTCTGAACTTTCCAAAAGAGCCCTAAATTGGAGAGAAAAAGAAATAGGTGCATGGGACATCCCTTATATCTGACTTGAGCTTAATAAGTGGAACTCATTCAATATATTACCCAAATAAAAAAAAAATCTATGTAAAAAAGATTTTGAGCCAAACAATAATTGAAAGTCTAAAGGAAGATGCTGGAAATGCCAATGAAAATAGATTTTCTGTGAAAGAAATAATCATTTTTAATCTGCTAAAATTTTGGGGGGCTTAGACATCAGAAAAATACTAGTTAACTCAGAACCACCTGATATATTTTATTTGGATTTTCAAAAGCCTAGCTCCTGTAGGAGGCTATTACAGAAACATTCCTGTTCTGAAGTAGGAAGTAAAGGCAAGCACCTGAAACTGGCTAAGAATCAAGAAAGCAGCAGTTACTTTTCATCATGGCACATGGTTAACATAGGGATGTTATAACATTATGTACATAATCATTTACGTCTTGGGTGTCAAATATACAGCCCATGTACCAGATCATCTGGCACTCAAGGCTTCTCATTATGGCTGTCAGAAGCCAAAGACTTAATGCCACTGCCATTTAACCCCATCTCCATCCTATGGCTGCCAAAGGCACACTGTCAGTGGGGCCAGCGCTCAGGGAATGAACACCACTGTATAGTTAGTGTTTTTGGTAGTAACTAAAATTAGCAGCATTAACCCCCAAGTTGCTAAGCATGGTGGTGGTATTGACCACTTGGCTGCTGGTACCAACACAGCAGTGTTGGCTGCTATGGCCAGGAGCCCTATGGCCTGGGTCCGGCCCAAGAGGAGCCCTGCAGCCTCAATCCAACCAATGAAACAAATGAGTTTAACACCCTGGATTTACATACCAAAAAACCCTCTGTGCTAGATCCATCCATGGACTGAGGGAAGCCCTCCTGACCTATGATGCACCTATAGAATAGGGAATGGCCTGCTATGTTGTTGAGCTATGTTGAGCTATGTTGCTTTCTGTATAGGTTTCAGGGGGACCTGCAGGGAGAATTAGCCTGGTTCTTTCTCCCCATCCTGAGCGATATGGAAGCTTCTGCCATACTGTGCACTTACCATGGTGAGTGAATGAGATACTAAGGCCTTATATTAGAGAGATGCACGATTGAATCAAGCTGAATTCCTTCATTCCCCTAATGCTCCAGCAGCCTGTAGACCTTGTCAGTGCAGTGCCTACTACTGAAGCATCATGGCTTTATTATGGGCATATTGAGTTATTTTTTAGACAAAGCCAATATATTCAAGTGGAGTGCAAACAGGTACAGAGAAGTTAATGTTAACACTTCATGATTTAGTTAAATGTATTGCAGACAAGGCACACAATTCTTCTTTGCAAGCTTTTGGATACAGCCACCCTTCTTTAGGCTGAGGAAACCTGAAGAAGGGTGTTTGTACCCTAAATCATGCAAGGAAGAATTTTTCCAACTATTTTAGTTGGTTTAATAAAAGGTATAGGATTTACCCAAAGAACCTTGTCTGCCTATGTCCTTAGACCAACATGGCTACAACCAATGCCCCAGTTAAATGTATTGGCATTTTAATGGAATAAAGAAAAGACATTTCTTCATAGTCTTCTCCCAGCTAAATGTAAAAAGATTTGCAACAAATTATATGGGTGATAGAGCTTCTTTAAAATGGGTTACAAGAATTTCTAGAACTTTCTATTATATGAAAACTTAAATATAGAAACTACATAATGATTTAGAAAAGATATGAACATTGGAGTAGCAAAAGGTAAAAGTGACACAAAATGTCCTAAGTTCTCTGATCATCAAGATCAGAAAACAATGTAAGGATCTTCAGAAGTACTAACAAAGCTAAGTGGACAGGTAGTACAATGTATAGCATTACATATTTAGATAGAATAATATGATGTACTTCTATACACTACTGGGTTCTAATAAACTGAAATAACAGGAGTAAAAACCTCGGAATCAGTTTGGACAGATCAATAAAACCACCCCTATTCCATGTGCCTTGGAAGCAGAAGAAAGGAAAATAGAGTATTAAGATGGATAAAGATAGTAATAACTATAATCCTATTATATATATTGATGATTCAGTCTCACCTGGAATATCATGTACAGTTTTGGTCACTTCATCTCAAAAAAAGATATAAATCAGAACTAGAGGGAGTTCAGAGGCAAGCGATGAAATTGATTAAGGCGTGAAAAGAGTGATGACGATTGAAAAGGATTGGAATGTTTAGTTTGGAGAAGATAAGAAAAAGAGACAGATATGATGGAGGTATTCAAAATAATAACCATGAGGTAAACTAAGAAATTCTACTTACCCTCTATCAGACTACACAAATAATAGGACAATTAATTAAATTCAAAACACAGGTATTTAAAAATGGAACCATTTCTTTTATACTTCACATAATTTACCTGTGGACCTCATTAGTCCAAAATATGGTTGAGGTTAGGAATTTACGAAGCTGAAGAATAGATTAGTTTGCTTTCTACTTATCAGGTTATCCTTTCTACTTTATTTCTCTTGTCTGTTGGCTACCTAATAATGTCTCTCTCATCCTGTTTTTATTTACATATGGAGTTTTATACAGGCCTTTGTGTAATCTGGTATTTAGCCCAAGCTCTGCCTGCTTTTTTCTCAGAACTGAGGAAGAGTACTTGGTACCTAAAGTTGCCTATATCTCTCCCAATTACACAGTTTGTCTAATAGAAGGTATCACCTAGAACAATTTTTGCCTCTTACAGAATAGATTATACATTGTTTTTTTTATAAAAGAGCTTTTCTTCAGAAATCACAGCAACTCATAGTTTCAGAAAAATACAAATATTATTCAGGAATGATAAAAACTATTTCTCTTACAGCAGGGGTTTCAATCTCACCCTGGGCCCTCCATTGGAACCAGACTACAGGGGCTCCTCCTGGGGTGCATTCAAAGGGTCTGAGGCAGCATGGGTCTGTGTTTGGGCAATGCTGCAGGTCCACATTCAGGTGATGGCGGCACAGGAATCTGTGGTCAGTGCTGGGCAGCACTGGGGTGAACAAAGATTGTTTTTCCACAGCCCTTGCTCACTCCTCCTAGACAGCCATCAGATCCCAGGGACCCCGAAGACTTCATTGGGCAATACCCCGCTAACCCTACTCCCATCTTCTGGTGGCCCACTTGACAATTGGCAGGCTGGATGGAACAGTTCTGTGGGCTGTATGTTCGACACCTCTGCCCTGTAAGAACAGGGTTTCATAATTTACTACTTGAGAATTTCTAGCACTCTCTACATCGATGACATCTTCATCATTTGGACTGAGAACCTGCAATCTCTGATTGAGTTCCATCAGAAATTCAACAGTCACCATCCCTCCATCTGACTTTCTTTAGAATACTCCAGCACCAACATCTCCTTCTTAGACACAATGATCAGTATCCGGAAGGGTAAAATACAGACCACAGTATACAAGAAACCCACAGACCAACATATATATCTACACAGAACCAGCAATCACCCTAAACACACCAAAAAAGCAGTGATATACAGCCAAGCCCTCAGATACCACCGCATCTGTACTGAAGAGAACACCCGGGATTGCCACCTCACCAATCTTAAAAAGGCTTTCACCCAGCAAGGACACTCGTCCAGAGAGGTAGATCGCATGTTTGAAAGAGCCACCTGGATACCACGTGAAGAACTGCTGCAGTACAGAAGAAAACCCCCCACAAATCACACACCTTTGGTTATGACCCATCACCCATCCCTTGAACCTCTACGGAAAATCCTCAAAAAATTGCAACCCATACTAGACAGAGACCCTATTCTTAAAAAGATCTTCCCAGAGCCACCCATCCTAGCCTTCAAACAAGCACCGAACCTCGCCAACCTCATCACCAGAAGCAAACTTCCTCAAGCCCAGAACACACTAAAAGGATCCAGACCATGCCAGGACAAGAAATGCAAAACCTGCCCCCACATCTCCACCACCCCCACTATTACTACACCCCACAACAGAGCCATCAGCATCCCAGGATCTTACAGCTGCACCTCCAGGAATGTAGTATACCTCATCCAATGCACCAAATGCCCTGATGGAAAATACATAGGAGAGACCAGACAACAACTGCGCACCAGAATGAACGCACACCAGAAATCCATCAAAGACAGAAACACACAATTACTAGTGGGGGCACATTTCTCACAGGAGGGCCACTCTCTCTCCAATCTCTCAGTCCTGATCCTCAAGGGAAATTTACACAACACTTCCCAGAGACGAGCCTATGAGCTCCATTTCATCAACCTGCTGGATACTAGAGATCAGGGACTAAACATAGACATTGGATTTTTGATACATTATAATCTGCCTGGCAACTGACTCCCCCGCCCAGCCCAGCCCCTGGCTTCTTTACTTTTCATTCCATCCAGGAAGAGCACACACCAACTGCTGCAGCTTCCTTAGTCTGACAAAGGGTTTTTGAACCCGAAAGCTTGCTTAATAACTATTCTCCAACTATTTGGGTTGGTCTAATAAAAGATATCAAATTCACCCAAGGAACCTTGTCTGCCTATGTCCTTAGACCAACACGGCTACAACCTACACGCCTGTAGCACTCTCTACTGAATTAATTGGCGAAGACACTAGACAAGAGAGACCTCTGGCTTGTCCTTGGCCCCTGGAAGCCATTACACTTAAGATGCAATTAACTTGTTAATCGCATCATAAATATCAATCCTACCCCATGTTCACGCAATTTATGGTGCAACAAATTGGGAAACCACTCCGGTACAATTCTAGGGCTGGGACCGACAATCACCGATTGTATGTCCCAGCCCTGAGACCATACCAGTTCACACCAAGCTGTGGGCACTCACCTCTCAACCTACCAATGCAGAGAGAATCTGGGATCATCACGACCTGCTATGTGTTGCCAATGCTTCCCAGACTCCACCACCATCTATTTCAGTCTCCCTTTCACAAGCACTTGCAATTGCCACATTTCCATTTCCTCACTACTGAGCAAAATCATGACTCCAGCCTCTTTGTTTAGATCTGACCCCACCCACCATGATGGTCCCCATCCCCATCTGTTTACAAAACACTTATAATCCCTCTCCCATGGGATTCCACATTCCTGCAAACATAGCATGTCTACTTTTGCCCCATTCAATATTGGCATAATCTTATCCCACCTCTTCCTCAATAACACACTTCTGACATTTATACACAAAGTCATGTACATCCATTTAAATTTCACATAGGCATTGGTGCTTGGCACTCCACCACCCTGTGCCCCTTCCCTTCACATCTGTAGCATATTGTATATTGGCAGTATGCGGCCCAATATCATTCTTGCCCATACTTGGTACAGAGTTTAGGCTGTCCAAAATACATTGTAAACCCTCCATGTGGCCCTATCTGAATTACTGGTAGTAAGTGCATTATCCTACCAAAGCTCCTCCCATCCACCTTCATTACCAGCGGAGCTCTCCACGATCCCATCCATATACCATGTTTATCATATATCTTCTCAACATACATAACTTTTTGTACATAATACTCTAACCCAGGGGTTCCAAACCGTTTTAGGCTGAGGATCAGCAAACTGCAGACCAAAAGTGACCGCGGACCGGCAAACTGAGGACCAGCAGTGACTGGCAAACTGTGGGCAGGTAGCCAACTCTTTTTTATACTCAGTATATAAAAAGGATGGCTGCCAGTCCACAGTATGTTGGTCACTTCCAGTCCATGGTTTGCCAGTCTGCAGTTTGCTGGTCCACGATCACTTCTGGTTCAGTAGCCAGTCCTCCTGTGGACCGGCAGCCAACCCTTTGCAGCCCAGCACTGGGCTGCTGCCTGGGGGTTGAGAACCGCTGCTGTAACCATTTCTCTTTCTCCCCCATCACAAGCATATCTGTGTACATTTGAATAATTATTGTCCTTTTTCTTGTCTTTTCTTCCTCAATAAAATGTAGTGGTTCTTCAATTCTTCTCTCTCACCTACTGCCTCATAGTCTTCAAAAAATCCTCATAACCTTTTCGGCTCCAATACAAAATTTTCCAAGACTTCTGGTTAGGAAAGGTGACCAGGTTATTCAAATGTTCTGCTTTAACATCCAAAACTTCAAATAATATTTTTCTAAAAATTCATATCTATTCATTGTCCAAGTTCTCTGTTGTCCTTCCCCTGTTACTACTGCTCTTATTCTAAGACACAGATTACCTGTCGTTCCATCTCTCACTTCTTTCCATCTTCTTTCTCTTTGCAGATCTGGTTTATTCCACTGAATACTCTTCCTTTTCCCTTCAATTACTGTTTCATTCTTCATTTCTCCCTCCTGACCTCCTCTCCTCATTTTCTCCTGTTCTTCCCGCTGACTGGACTCTTCCCTCATTGCTTTCTTCATTAAAGTCTCCTCCAACACCAGCAATCCCAGCATACCTTTCTTTCTTACCTTTTTCATCCCTTCCTCCCCACCTTTGTCCATCCTCCATCAGACTCTTGATCTTTGCTTCTGCTCTCCAATTGGTTTATCATCTTTTGGTCAACTTCCCCTTTCATAACTGTCACTCTCCTCTCCAACACTGTTGCCAATGCTGCTCCAGGATCCAAGAACTCCTCCCCCTATCCCATCCCAATGCTCCATCACTATCCCCACCCGAGTGCTTATGGGATCAAGCTAGGCAATATACCAGGCCTCTATCTGCTTATATACTTGATTTTAGCCAAAGATGGCCACGAAGCTATGCCACTGATAGGAACTGACCCCAAAGATAGTTTAAGGCAGCCCAGCTAAATAAGATATATGGCAGTGGCCACTGTGCTCAGTCCCCCTCAGCATCAACTCTTTTTCAAGTCATAGTGAGCCACTACCTTGCATACATTTTTACTCTGTTTGCTCCTGCAGCTGAGCTGCATCTTTTTTTCCATTTCCAATTATTCCTGTTTCTTCACCAGCTTTAAATGTCTGGAAAACATCACTAAATGGTGCCCCAAACAGTTCACTGGGAACGCTTCTGCTGCCCCCTCCCTCAGGCTGTTGCATAGGATTAGTATGGTCCTGCCCTCCATGAGGTGGAGCCAGATTAGACTGCTCTGAGCCTCATCTGCATATAAATTTTACGAGGATCCAAGGACTCATGACAAGAACATCTGGTTCGAGTCATGAGTAGGGGGGGCAATTAGCGCATAGATCATTTGGGGGGGAGGGGGGTATCTGGATTATACACACATACTAAGCGGTGCTGAGGTGTGGAGTCAGCATGACTTGAATGCTGTTGACTCTGTTGGGACCTGCCCAGACCAATGAGCTGTATGGTAAATCAAAAGCCTTTTAGCTTTGGACTAACTTTATGTATCACTTCTTGGCCACTCATGAGCCAAGATCAAGTGTCACTGCTGCACTGGTTTGGTACCTAAGCCAAAATGGATTTAAATGGCATTGTGTGGTGGAGGGTGCACCCCTGTCCAAATGCACTGCGGCCAGGATGCCATCTTCCAGTGGGAAGATCTCAACTACATGACTACTTTATGGAAATGGGGGGCTCCTCCATAGCTTGCTCCTATGGCCATTGGCTGAGGGCAAGCAAGACTCTGGGGCATCTGAGCCCCAATCCTCCAGGCTTGGGCCTGCACACAGGATGCCTGCTGAAAGATTTGGTAGTATCTGAAGCCCTGAGCTGAAAAGCCTGGGGTGGAGGATACTTGCTGATTGCAGCACCACATATGGTGATTGAATGATTGAGCTTTGCTTAATCAAAAGGATTTGGAACTAATCTGGCTAATCTGAACTGGAACACAAAAAAATATTCCAAAAGAAAATTGTTTTTAAAATCTATATGTATGTGTATTAGGTAAAAAAGAGCTGCTTAAAAGTGTGTTTATGGATTACCTCTGCTAAGACTTGAAGCAGTTTCAAACAGTAAAATAGTTCATCAAATCTGAATGAACAAAGTCTATGTGTACACATAGTAATTTGCCTATATGCAACTTACTATATGCATGTTTATTTCCAAGTCAGTATTTTCAAATTTTCCTCTTACTTCTATGTGCTTAGGGACAGGAGGGTCTGATAGTAAGGGGGAGGGGAGGCTGTAGGGGGAAGGAGTTGGAGGGACAGAAGGCAGGGAGGGCCACATGACCCTTCCAGATTTATTTTCCCTTCTGTACCAGTGGGGGAGGGACAAATTCAAGGCAAACCTCCAATAATTAGATTCTATAACTGGAAAAGTATAACAAACTAATAAATTTTCCATATAGGTAATCTAATTATTGTGGAGTTCTTATATATTCAGGGTCATCTTATATGTGAGTAAATATGGTGCTTTCATTACTTTAACTGCCTATACAGAGTCATTATTTAAATACTGTGTTATATTTTTTAAACCAACAATAATACAGTGCCTATGTTATATGCATATAAACTAGAGAAGTTCTAAAATCACAGAAAAGTAGGGCTAGAAGGAAACACAGGAAGTCATCTAGTTTAACCCCCTGATCACTGCAGGATCTTTTAAACCATCCCAGACAACCTAAAATGTTCTTAAAAATTCCAAGGACAGAGAGTCCACAATCACTCAGTACTTAACTACCTTTATAGGAAATGGCTTTTCCTAACAGCTAATCTAAACTTCCTTTGCTGTAATTTAAGAGCCCATCTTGTTCCCTGAGACTACAGAGAATAGACTATCACCATACTCTTTAAAGACACCCTTCACGTACTTTGAAGATTGTTATCAAATACTCCTCAGTCTTTTCTTCTCCAGACTATATAATCCCAATTGTTCCAATGTACTATCCTTGTAAATCATATTTCCTTGACCTGTAATATTTTTGTTGTCCACTACTGAATTCTATTTAATTTACCCAAGTGTGATGCCCAAAACTAGACACAATACTTCAAGTGCGGCCTTACCAGTTCCAAATATTCCTTGACTTGCAAACAACACAATAGCACTTTTATTAATACATATCAGCCTACTGATTTTTGTTTGTTTGTTTGTTTGTTTGTTTGTGTTTTTTGCAACAAGAGCACACTGTTGGTTTATTTTCATTTTATCATATACTATCGGCCCTGGGCTGGTTTCTATGGTACTGCAGTTTAGCCAGTCATTTCCAAGTCTGTATTTGGGCGTGCAGTTGTTACATCCTTGCACCTGTCCTTACTGAATTTCATTAGTTTAATTTAGGACCATTTCTCCAGTTCATCAAGATCATTCTGCATCCTAATCCTAAATCCTATCAAAGCCTCTGCAACACCGCTCAGGTAGGTGCCATCTGCAAATTTACTAACTGGGCACTTAATTCTGTTCTCTAAACAATCAGTAAATATATTAAATTTTACCACACCCAAGACAAATCCCTCAGTACTTCCTTCTAATTAGAGATTAATGACTACTCTTTGACCATGATGACCCAACAGGTTATATATCCACCTGACAGTAGTTACATCTACCCTGTATTTTTAGATTACTTATGAGGTACTAATATACAGGAACAAATCATGCCTTTATTTGTACTTGTGAATATCCAAGGAAGAGACTACGCTTTCTTGGATAGAAATAACAGCAGAATTTTCTTGTCTAGATACAAGATGTAAAATGGGAATATTTCCATTGTGTGTAAACAATGTGAAAAGGGGGATTCAACGTATAGTGCTATTGGCCAAGAGCTAGAAGCAGCTGGATGTTCCATAAATATTGACATTATATTTGAAAAGTTAAGCCACTCTCTACTTACATATCCTCTACTTCTTCCCCAATATTATGACCAAAATGACTGCATTTCAGACCTCTTCCCATAACCCTACCTCTACCTTCTGAACCTGCTTTTCTTCAAATATCACTTAGGAAGGCTTACTGGTTAGGGATGTTTTGTGAGGGGTATGTTTCACTGGAACAGGTGGTTAAGAAGTAATTGAAGGCTAGCAACTCCATGGGGAAAAGTTAAGGCTATCATATGTGATCAGTGCTGAAAGGCCAGAGAGAAAAGCCCTAAACTTTTAATGCCCCACTTAAAACCCATTTCCAAATTGAACATTAACTCTAAAGCTCTGATTAGTGACTCTGGAATTAAATTACAACTGAAAATATAGGCCATAATACATATTTTCTGCATGCACTCTTAAATATGATTGATATTTCTGAAAGGCAATACATATTAAATATAACCAACTTACATCCATACATTAACAGTAATACGTATAAGAGTATAAATGGAATATATATTTATACAATTTAATGGCAAGAAAGCAAGATTACATACATTTCAGTAATGGTTTCTGGAAGATTGGTTGGGATATCAGTAAGGCCTTTCCCCCGACAGTCCACAATGTTGTTACTACAGGTACATGCAGTGGGACAATGCAAGACACTGCAGGAAGGAGCCATAAAAGACTGATGACCTGGAACACAGAACAGATTGTTGCTTCTAAAACTACAGAATACTATCAAATAGAAGTGCAGCTCATCCTAATAATCTTTTTCTCTCTTCCTTACAAAGACCAGGAATAATTCTTAGAACAAACACGGCACAAAAACAGACATGATGAATTAATTTATTAAAACATCTAAATAATACGTACACTTTTAAACAACATTAACAACATTAAAAAAATCAGATTAATTGCTTTAGTTCTCGAGTTCATTTTTTAGCTGCGCTAATAACACATGTTCAAAATCAGCTTGTTGCTTTAAAATAACTGGACAAAACATTATGTACTGAAGATACTGTACTTAACGTAGATTTTCAAATGTAAAATTACTTTATTTTTAAACAGTATTATATAAAAATATTGTTAATGGTAATGAACAAACTGTGCTACCAGAAAGAGACATACCTAATTAGCTGGTATATTCTATTGTGCACAATACAACATTTCTTTTAATATATGTACTCCTATTATGTTTTTTCTTTTTTTTCTCAAAACTACATGCTTTTTTTTATCTTATAACTCCAGAACTCAAAGACACTTTGGGTAAAATTGTAAAGTTATGCTTCAGTGAGTTTATATATGTTATTCCAGACTGAAAAAAAAAGAAAGAAACCCTTCTAACTCATCTTAATTTATGTAGTTGGAATTAAATAAGTAAATCTTTTTATAAGTTCTTTGTGCTATCTTTTATCAAGTGGGCATGTGTATTCACTGCATTTAAGTTGAATAATTTCACAGTCAGAAAATAGATCAAGGTATGATTTATGTGCACTGTTAAAATGTATAAATGGCACATTCTCTAGTATAGCCAGTAAATCTAATTACTGTAGCTATTCAAATTTGGGATGGCAAGATATTTTCTTTTCCTTCCCTTTTTGTTTAAAACAAAATAATATAAATCTGTTAAAAAATTCCTGACCCACTTTTGCATCACAAATCTAAATTTGAAGATCTCCATGTCTATTGTATAATGTTATACTGTAACCTAGAGTTCTTGGTTGTAGCTGTGTTGGTCTAAGGACATAGGCAGACAAAGTTATTTGGGTATATGTGGTATCTTTTATTAGACCAACTAAATAGTTGGAAAAATTATTCCTTGCAAGCTTTCGGGTACAAACACTGTTCTTTAGGCACAGGGAGAGTTAGCTGTTGCTTTGTATGCTCTCCTGGATGAAATGGAAACCAGTATGCAAAATGCAGGTCTGTGGAAATGCAAGTACATAGCAGTGAGGATCAAAGGCCCTGCGAGACAACAGGTGTGAGACAGGTAGTTGGAGTGGCAAGGGCAAGTTGGGGAGGAGGGGAGAGGGAATTTGAAGTGGTGATAGAAAGTAGCTGGTAAAATGCAGACAGGTTACCTGAGGTTACTGGATGGTAGGCAGGTTATAATGTGCCATAAATTCAATGTCTATATTTAGTCCATGATTTTTTGTATCCAGTTGATTTATGAAGTGAAGTTCATAGGCTTGTAACAAAAGGTGTTTTTTAAATTCCCTTTAAGGATTAGAACTGAGAGATAGGGGAGAGATTTGTTATCTTCTGAGAAGTGTGCACCTACAAGTAGTTGGGTATTTTTGTCTTTGATGAACTTTTGGTGTGTGTTCATTCTGGTGTGCAGTTGTTGTTTGTTTTTTCCTACATATTTTCCATCTGGGCATGCAGTGCACTGGATGAGATATATTACATTTCTGAAAGTGCAGGTGTAAGATCCAGGATCCACTTCAAATTCACCCCACCCCACCCCACCCCAGCTACCTGTCTCGCAGGGCCTTTGATCCTCACTGCTACACATTTGCATTTCCACAAACCTGAATTTTGCATAATGGCTTCCATTTCACCCTGGAGAACACACAAAGCAACAACTCTCCCTGTGCCCAAAGAAAAGTGTTTGTAGCTGAAAGCTTGTAAAGAAAAATTGTTCCAACTACAGTAAAATCCCTGTTATCCAGCATTCTACTAGCTGGAATAATCTATTAACACGCCACCACATTCACCTGTCCCGCGCTGCCGCCATGCACCACCCCGTACTACTGCCACTGTGTGCAAGTCCTCCCCCTCCCCCCCAGTATTTTTAGATATCTGGAATTTTTACATAACCAGTACCTGGAATTCCCCACTCATGCCAGATAACAGAGATTTTACTGTATTAAGTTGATCTAATTAAAGATACCACGTTTACCCAAATAACCTTGTCTGCATACTGTAACCTAGAAACTTTATCATGCTAAAATAGATAAACAAATTATAAGCTTGATATAACTAGCTGTTGTGCATACTCAGTACTTGATATATAGTTGTTCCATTTCCTAAATTATACCATGAAGAATATTAGTCTCCCGGGACAGCAGTTTTTAATGTTTAAAATTTAGAGGTAAGTGAGATGTACATGAGAGCAAAAAGGAGCCAAACCTAACATAACATATATATGTTATTATTTTTAAGCTCTTAAATAATATTCAAACTTAGTAAAAAAAAATAAACTAGTGAAGAGATGAGAAACACATACTGATTTTCCCTCCCCAAAACAATATTTTAACAAGAAAGCTAATATCTCAGAGAAAATGAGAATATTCACAGATATCTGCTTAAAGCCAAATTTAATTTTCAGGTGATATATATGGTTCTTGTTGGGATTCCCTTATCTCAAGACAAAGGCAAAATATTTTGAGCCAGTAGACATTAGACTCAGGATGGTAATGAACTAACTCTTAATTTTATACACAGGTTAACATGAGCAGATCCCTGCTCCAGTACAAAATTTCACTGAGGTCAGTGGGGTCCTGTCTGGCCACAGAAGTCCCTCAGGACAGAAAAGACCTTCACAGTGGATGCATCTACACATGCATTTGATCCGGGATCAGTTTACTCATGGGTCAACCACTCTACTGCTGCTACTTCCCAGGGCCCTGCAATGAGACCTTGCTCCCACCAGGGGGAGATCTAGGTTCTCCCTGGGTGATAGTCCAGGGGCTGGCAGAGAGCACTGGGCCAGGAAACATTATACCCTGCCCCTGAGGGCTGCCTACCGCTGGGGTGGGACCAATCTTCCCTTACCACAGCAGCAGAGTTCCTGGCCCTGACTCCCCGATCATGGGCCGGGGAGTTGGAAAGAGCTGCAGGGGAGGGGGAGGTCTCAACTCCTGCCCCAATACACTGGTGGGGCAGCTATCTCGTTGCTAGCTGGCCCACTGGCAGATCAGGGCAGGGGGCTGGGACCTACCTCAGCCCTGCAACTCTTTCCAAGCTCCATGCCTTGATTACTGAATTGGGGCATGGGGCTGACCAGGACAGTTCGCAGCCCCCGCCCCGCACACAGGGTGGAAGCTGGGGAGCCTGTTCCCCACTTAGCTCCGCAAACACAGAGCTGGGCAAGCAACACATTTCCCAGTGCTGTAGAGAGCTGCTGCTGTGAGCTCCCTGCTGGCAGGGTCTAGAGAGCCTGTTCTCTGCCCACAGCTGGGTGGGGAACAAGCTCCCCAGAGCCATGCAGACCTGAGCAGGGAACTAGTTCCCCAGCCTGGTCCCTGACCAGTTCTGTGCTCATGGAGCTGGACAAGGAACAAGCTCCCCAGCCCTCACTATTAGGGAACTTCCAGCACCAGCTTCACACCAAGAGGCCAGTGCTGGAAGACCCTCATCTCCCAGCCCAAGCTCAACGGTCATGTGCTGGGAGACCCTTATATCCCAGCATCAGCTCTGTGACCGTGAGGCTAGCACTGGGAGACATTTATCTCCAGGTCTTTATAAGGATCTCCCAGCCCCTCTGATCACAATGGCAGAACAAGGGCTAGGAAATAAGGATCTCCCGCTCCCAATCCCCAATCGTGATCATGGAACAGAGGGTTTGGAGCTTCCTGCTGCTGGGGCAGGGGGACTTCGTCCCTGCCCAGGCTTTGCTGACAGAGCCTGCACCGGCAGCAGGCAGTTCCTAGGGCCAGGGAGTAATCTCGCCCCCTGGCGGACAGGTGACCAGGAGCTGATTTCCTCCTGGTCAGTCATCTACATGAGCGCTACTGCACTGTTACTAATCTCAAGTAAAATTGCTACTTACATTTGCAGGTAGCAAATTTACTCATGATTAGCGAGGTTTACTGCATAGTAAGCATGTGCACATGTAGATGTACTTGCTTACTTCACAGTAAACTACGCTAGTGTGCAGTTAAGTGCCTTGTGTAGACAGTCTAAATATAAGCTGGACATATTCAAGTATCTAGATGTCTTTGGAAAGTCTGAAACATTAGCCAAAGTTTACATATACATTTCAATCTGAGCATAAAAAAGGAGAAAAAAACATTAACTTGCCTTCTTCCTCATCTAGAAGATATGAAGAAAGGGAAAAATAGAACAGAGAAAAAAGTGATTAGTAATGAACTGTTAGTAATGTCAATATTCATTATAGAAAACAACCAGATGTGCTAAAGCAGACAAAAGTCATTCTACAATTATACTGGGAGTACAGAGATAAGGAAAATTACAGCAAATACTGAAGAAAGGGAAAAATGAGCTCACCCAGTTAAAAGTCATTTCATAGAAATAGTTGCCTCGGTGTCTCACATTGAATGTTTAGATTTTATTTTTCAGGTAGCTCCATCCCAAATAATTTGATTTTTGGAAGGACATGCATATAGTTTCCATATGTATCATTTAGCCAAAGTACAAAACATCACAAACAATCATACTTGAGTCACAAATATTTCCAAATTAACTGAACAGATTTTTAAACAATGTATTTGGACTTAGAGGATCTGAAATTCAAAGAGATATTTTACAGTGTACATGATTAGAAGCCTCCATTAAGATGGTTTTAAATGTTTATTAAGACAAAGCTCCAACAGAATATGTAATTCTTACCACTGCAGACAAATTCTCTTTTTTGAACTTCTGCTACATTGTGTCCTCTCAGGTGGGATGGGCCCATGCACTGAGTGTAGAGCCCAACCCGGGGGCGCTGACGCAGCCAATCAGATAGCCAGGCCAGGTGGCAATCACAGTAGAGGTTGTTGGAGTGGAGTCGACTGCATGAAAGGAAACAATCACTATGTTTAAATTATAAAAACTAAATAAAAAAACCAAAACAAAAGTAACTTGAGTGAAAGCACTGAATGAACAAGAAGGATTTACTTTTATGAACCCCTTAAATGAGGGGTTAATTTTTTAAAATTTTTATTTGATGTTTGAGAATTTTGTAGCTTTATTAACCTTTAAGTGGCAAAAAAAGTCTTTTTAGCTTTTAGCTAATTCGTTTATTGAACACCTAAATTTGGTAACATAAAATTGAGTATCTACAGTTTCTTCTCTCTTTGCTGAAAGAGAAAAGCAAATATATAATGGCTTAAAAAAGCCATGGAAGACCTTAGCTCATATCTGTGCAAAAGGCAAGTAAGACAAAAATGTCTGAAGTAAATTGTCCTATAATAATAATATACTGGCAGCAAAAAAAAAGTTAATAAAAGATTTGGCTTCCAATTAGAGATATCAGTAAGTCTGGTCATTATTAGTCTCTATAGAAACTGCTTGCAAAATCCTTTTAGCAGGTCATATTCATTTTCTGCTGAACAAGACGGAATAATAATTCGATATAAAACACCTTCTTTCACATCCCCTTTCTGATTTCCTCTCTTTTTTCTAATCACAGAAAATGGGATTAACTGCTTTTGGCTCCTAGGGACCCATACTCAAAGCAATGCCTGAAATTAAAAGACCAAATGGCAGGGAGTGAAGGAATTAAGTAAGTTGCCTCTGTTGGCAGAGACCCACAACAAGATCATGGCTCCTTGCCAAGTGGCAAAAAGCAATTTGCCATTGATAGAATACCAGACAAATGTATTCACTAAATTAGGTAATTTACTTCTGCTTGGCTTTTATGTTTTCTCAAACTAAGAAAAAGGACATCCAAAGTTATAAATCAAACCTTTGCTCCTCGAATCATCCATGACAGAGTAATGTCATTTTAGCCCTTTTTAGCTGATGTGCTCATTCCTAACTAAATAACTGTAATGGATATGAAAAAAATTAGAACTCACAAAAGAAAGCCAATTTATCTACTAAAAACTGCATTTAAGTAGCATTAAAGATGTTTTTGTGGGGCAGCTCTACAAGATGATTTAACTGATTTTGTATTTCCATTCATAAAGAAGAAATTAAAGCTAGCATATTGTCCTCAGCTCATTCTATTATGTTTGTGTATTGTGGCAAATATAGCACACAAAATGAGTCACAATTTAAGAGCCATACGTGGCCACTAGCGGCTAAGGACAAAAGGTCTGATTCTTCGTTTGCACCCATGCAAACAAGGAATATTTCCACTGAGATCAATGTAGTTAGTCCTCACAAAATGGTAAATAAAATAAGAATTGGTACAAGAGTGATACATCTCTTTTTCTGCATTCTCCACTGGCTGTTTATTATTACAGCTAACTATCACAGTTATATAATATATCGTACCATGGACTAACTTTCTTCTGTTTATACATTTTGAAAGAGTAAAAATTTCACAAAAATTGTAGGAAAGTCACAAAGGCTGAACAATATGACTCACAAAAGTTTGTGGCATTAATCCTGTTTGCACTTAAATATTTGAATATGGATTAACCAAATATTTAAGTAATACAAACACAATGGTGTATTCCAGTGCACAATACTAAACAGGCTAGTGGGAGTCCACAGACTAGTTTAAGTAGTAAGATAGGACCCAATCCTGAAAAGAAGGAATGTGAGATACTTTATATCTTTACATGACCTGTCCTATCAATTTCATAACCCTTACTCAGCTACAGGGGATCTCCACATATACACAAACTTGTCAATGTTAAAGTTTTTTAAGCATCAAGGACATTCTAACACATGTAATTATATTGACTGAGCTGCAGCATTAGATTGTTTTTCAAGCCAACCTCCCATTTATCTTTAATTTCTCCATCTTTCACTTCAGTGGGAGTTCTGCTTGGGAAAACACCTCTGGGTCAGGTCCTTATATAGATGTCTATTTTTGTTTTTGCTTTTTAATATAATTTGCATCTCTTTAAAAAGCCATTCTCAATTTTTATACAAACCCATGAAAAAAATTTAAAAATGAATAAACCAAACTAGCACTTTTTTAAACAGTCCTTTTGTTTCATTCTAGTAGCTTGAAGCATACTTTTATGTTTAAGTCACAAACTCTAAAAACGGGGGCTTGAATGTAAATGCTGGCACAGCCTTAATTATAACAGCACTACCGGATGATGCTATAATTTTATGTTACAAAGAATGTTGGAGAACCAGTTTAGTTTAATTAGGTCTGCTAGCAGTTCAGTAATAAAGCATAAAGATTTCCCATTTATCATATCTGACAGCCAATCAAAGATCCTTGCATGTTCTTAAATGAAATGTGACCCATCCAGCAGCTCAAAGTAAAACAATTTTTTTACTTTCAAAAAAGCATCCATTTATGAGATGAAGTGTTCTGGGCAGGACAGTCTCTTGCACTCAGCTTCTCTAGAGGGTGAAGCTGATGTGAGAGGTATTTAACAGGGACTGAATATTGGGGCAGCCATTGAGGCTGCATTTCCAATGGCCCTAAATACCCTTCATAAAGAGACTGTAGCTGCTATGTTATGTCTTGAATTTACCATGACGGTTTGTTAATTTGACCTGCCAGATCCCTCTGCAGTACATCTGTTCAAGCCTATATACCACTGCATATCAATTTAGAGATTTTTCAGTTGCTCTTTTATTTTCCATGACTCTGAGCCATCTACTTTTACAGAAGACAAGCAAAACTGTGTGTGGAAATTGTACATGCAGTAGAGTAATAGAAATGACAACTATTTCCAACAGGACTACTTACAAAGTTCTGAGTTTGGGCATGTGGTTGAAACTTGCCACTGATAATCGTGTGATGTTGTTGTTGTTGAGAGTGCTGCAACATATAAAAAAGAACAAAGTCAGCTTGCTACAGTTATTAGTAATGCAGATATTGTCCAACAGTTTCTGAAGAAAATCTGATGTTATTAATGTACATCTGATGTTTGTCATTTAATAGCCTGAAATGACCTGGGATTCCACAAAAACTGCTTAGAAGGAGTTACTACACATGCTGAGCTCATCTGTGGAAACAAAGCCGGAAATGCCATTCTGGTATAAAAAAGAAGGGTTTGGTAGCAGGATGTTCAGAAGCTGGGGGAATGGAAGGTGGAAGGCAGTCATACTTGCCATGGCCAGATTCTCTGCACTTGGCAGCAGCTACTACTGCTGCGGCTGGGGGCCAGGCTCACTGTATGCCAGCTGTACACTAGCTGCAGTAGCCCTGCAACATGGGTCCTCAGGAGCTGCCAGTACGGTGCCCTTTCTAAATCAGAAGCTGGGGCTGGGCTCCCCATTTATCTGCCCCTATATGCTACTGAACACATTCTTAGAGACCCTGAATTCCATTCTCTGGAAGCGCAGGACCCAGGTTTTGTAACTTTGAGGACAGGACGCACCTGTTTGTCACGGCTTTTTCTGGGAAGACCAACCCTACAGCTGACGAACTATGTAGGGCCTAGAGTTGGTAACTGTCATTTAGCCCTAAGTAGATTATAGATGATTCGTATTGTATAATACCTTTTGGATTCTTAATATTTTACTGAAAGTGTTATATACATGTTGGTTCTGGGTATGACTGTAAACTGCATCCGATGGGAGAGCCTGGTGGCAATGCGGTAGGGCTGTTCATGGCAGGGTAGCTCCTATAAAATACCACAATGTTGCAACCTCCAAAGTACAGCAAGTATAGGGTGCCTCAAAACCCTAGCCCTCCTGCCTTGTTGGTATCCTTGGTTGAAGAAAGGCTAAGGGACATCACCCTGGCAGGAACACACCCTTGCTGAGGTGTTAGACAGTCAGCAGCAGTCTCATCCTTTGCTCTCTGGCGGAAGCTACAACTATCAAGGTACTGAGGGCATTTTTCTGTGTGCTCCAGGGGTGGTTCTGGGGGGTAGGGAGCACTTCAATTAGAGCAGCTCCAAGAGCTGCTCTAATTAAAGTGACTTCAGTGTCTCATGTATCAGTGTCCCTGTGCTTTAAAATGGCAGTGGGGGCACATTGACCAAAGCTTGTCAAACGAGCATTAGTTAAAGTGCCCCCACCACCATTCTGAAGTGTGGGGATGCTGATACACAAAATGCGGAGGCTGGGTGGAGCGCACTAATTTGCACCATCCAGCAGACTCAATTTATCTAATCTCCTCTGACATTTTGTAATTACAGCACATTGGAGCAGCCTCTTCGCACATCTACAGGCACCCTGAAAGTCTGGACTTGAATGCTTGGAGCCTTTCGATTCTGTCTCAGCGGGGAGAGATGTTAAGGCTTGGGCAGCTTCCATTCCTCCATACTCTTGCCTAGGTGTACTCATCAAAGGTCTTGGTGACTAGACCTCTTACATGGACTCCATGATCTAGAGGATTAACGGCGGCACACTATATATACATTGCGCAATATACCATAAAGTTGGGATAGGCAATGTGGACATAGCTAAGTAAAGAAATGCTTGGTTATCTATGACTTTTCCTTTACGGCAAACTTTTATTTTGTGAAAATAAAAGAACACCGTGAAATACCATGAATTTACTTATTATATCTTACTTTACTTATTCTTTTATCTGCAAATAAAAGAAAGACCCATCTGAATTCAGAACAAGAAAGAGAACAGTATAATTTATGGAGTTTGTATGTTTGCCTTACAAACTGTTCATTTGAATGGGGTATGTTTTCCAAAATTTTATTGTGAGTTTTATGTTATTAATTCTAACAGAGTATTGAAAGTTTCATTGCCTATATTTTTGTGCTTCATGTTGAAATAGTATTACAGTTTTATTTTCATACAAGCTCCATTTTTTCCTAAAATTTTTCATTAAAAGACAACGCTCCTGAAACACATCAATGTAGTGTTAGCCATGTGGATGGAGTAGGGCTTTGCACCTCCAATTTATTTTAACAGAAGCTGCGTGGGTGATGTTTGGCAAATATGCAATATGCTGCAATTTTACATCTTGGGCTTACTGATTCATGCTTCTAAATGTTCCCTTTAGCCATGCATGAGGAATCTCCCTTGCATGTTTTCAGGATTACACAAATCAAAAAGGAGCTTAATCAGCAAAAAGTGTCATGTGTCAACCCACAAAATAATTGGGGGGGGGCGTGGAAAGCTGATACTAAAGGGAAAATAAGGGTACAATCTTTGGTAGGTCTTTACTTTTTCATTCAGATGCTCTGATAGATCTACTAGCATGTTTCCTTTGCTTCACCCAACATGAATTATTGATGGATATAAAAGAAAGTTTTATTGCTATTATTATTATTATTCTTAAAAAGGAGAAATAAATCAATATAAATTTATACGATTCTTAGCTAAATAATTAGTAAAGATTCTAGAGACATTTAACACTCAATTCCATACTTTTGGTGTTTTAGTCAGTCAATTATTTCTTCCTTTACCTGTTCTGAACTTCCTCTTTCATAGCACCATTTGTATAGATACATTTGCTGGAGAATAGAAAAAAGGTATGTCATAGGAACTTAACTGATTAGACCACAATCAATGTCATCCGATGACATACCTATGGGTTGGTTTTTTTTAAATATTATTCTTAAAGGGATACTATCAACTTAAAAAAATACACTTCTCCTTCAATGTTTTCTATTGTTGTTAAATGCAAACCTTAAAATGATGATGACCAAAACAGATTAGAGAGAAATCATTTGCCTCCCCACACAGTGGCAGCAGAAAATTTGAAAAATATTTCCAAAATAAGAACATTTCACTGTAAGCCACCAACATTTTCACTGTAAACCACAGAGATTTGTTGTCTTAAGTAGCAGGATATGGATTTCAGACTATTTTTAATTTTTTAAATGACCTAGATTTCAAATTGACTGTGTCCCTTTAATGCTACTATCCTCTCAGCCTCTGCAGTATTTCCAATATATCACAATGATGGAAAGTAATTTTTTAACAGCTGCACAAGACCTGTTACATTAACAAACATTTTAAAACTTAAAAAAATATATATTTAAATCTGAATTGGACTATATATTTTGCATTTGGAACATGACAATTGACATAGGTTTGCATTTTGATAATGATTATATTTTCAGAATTTAAACTAATCAAAAGCAAAATAGTTTGACTTACTGACTACTCAGTGTACATTAGGTGGTGGTATATCTTTATTCCTCTTCTGTTTATTTACTGGAAAATGTGGCTGCTGAAATTATGCAAACTATAGCATAGTTGTCTCAATGTGATGTTTACATTTAACAACTTTTGTGTTATTGTTTGACAAATCAAATGGCTTAATTCAAGATGGTGAACTTTTTATTTATATGCCTAAATGATGGAAATACTGTACATATAATGAGAACCAAATTTTTGCTTGACCCACCATTTTGGTGCTGTACTATTATTTTATATGTGTTTGAATCATTTGGACCCACTGAAGTCCATGCACATTTTTGCCATATAACATGGTCTGTCTATTGTTTGATCATTAAAACTGATGGCAGTAAGGAAACACAAATAATATCTGATTTAATTAAAATATGCGTTCACCACCTGTTTCTCTTGGGCCCATAGAACCTGCAAGGAGGCCTTGTATTATAAATTAAGTAACCTGATATCTGCTTGAACTTTAAATTGGGAAAATTCGAGTCACACTATGTGAATTCTGAGCATAAAAATCACATAGGGCATCAGGTAGGCAGAGAGATGACTAGCAACTATACACTTCACAATTTGAAGATATTAACATCAAATATTTTTACTCAGTTGTATAACGATAAACAAACATTTGGCCTGATTACTTAAGTCATTCATGTTAAAATAAGCAATGTCGTAACATTTTTAGAAATAAAAGGAATTTCTACACACATGTTCACAGTAAGTACACATTAGATCAACAGCTGCTGAAAAACTGCCACCTTTTCCTTGAGTTGTTCACATTTGATCTTTTGGGTTTTATTTATTAAGAAACTCTTTTTTCTCAGAAGAGCTTCTTGATTTTTCCTATCTACCAACACAAATTAAGTTAGGAAAATTCCCTCTTGCAAGTTTGATTTAGTTTTGGGTTTCCAATGCATGTGAAGTAAGAGTGATTTAAAACAACATTAAGTAATATTGTTGATACGGACAAAGGCTTTTGCTCTATTATAACATTTTCAGACTTATAAAGTAACACTGAAATGTGACACTTTGATTGTCAAAGAAATATTTCAGGAATTTATTCTGTGCCTCAAATTCTTTTGAGAATTAGATGTTTTGCTCATTATAGTTACTGTTTCAGGTCAGGTGTCATTGATGATTTTTTTGTTACCTTTAACCTCATTTGACAGCAGCTTCAATACAATGCAAAATAAAAGTAAGCAAGGTAATACGCTATCCAAGTCTTCAATCAATGCCATAAACATAATGAACAGAAAAAATTCTGTTAAAAGCATTTAATGTGAATAGGCTACATATTTTCAGTATGACTATTCTGTTTACTGGAAAGTGGCTTCATGAAAACATCTAGCATCACAATTGTATTTGTTATACTGTTCTGTTTTTACATATAAGAATTGGTCAAATTTACATAAGTTTACAAGACAAAAGCAGTACTAAACACGTATAGCACTCCAACAATGAAAAATATTTTTCACAAAATGAATAAATTCATAGCATCCTCGTTTGAAAAAAAGATCTGGGTATCTTTCACACAGTCCGTGCTATCTGATTTTCTGTAAAATGCTTTTCATGCTCAGCAAAGGAATATCTATATCTTTCCACATATTTTTGCCATTCTATAATACATCACAGAGGATTATTTTAAGACATGTTTCCACTAGACTGTTTTGACACCAGGGCTGCAGCTAGCAGATAAGCTTTTACATTAGTAGTCCCCAGATACTGAGCTCCCGTTAAAAGTAAGAGATACAAGCAGTACTTACAGCACTTCCAGGTCGCGAAGAGCCCTAAATGCCCCATCTTCAATACAGCTGATCTGGTTGTAATCCAGTTGCCTGTTAAACAGATTAGGAGGGTATATGTAAAAGAGATGAACGCTGGCAGTGTTATGTGTAAGAAAGCCTTCTTAAAGGTCTATGTAGCTAGGCCACACTAACTGAAATGCGCTCACAAATACACTCATCTGCTTAAGAATGTCACACGCCATTCTGGCCTTGATGCTGCCACTGAAATCTCTTTTTGTTCTGAACTGTCTGCGCAAAACAGCAGCTCTGGGAAAGCTCCAGTAAATAATAACTGCACCTTATATTAAATGCCAAAGGAATGCAATTTCATTACATCAAGAAAAGCTATCCATTAAAAGCTCTCAGCGTCATCTCGCTGAAACAATTTCATTAAGGTAAAGGACTGTAAATCACTTAATGTCACATGCATCCCCTCAGTGACCTAACAGAATCCATTTATCAGAGAAGCCCAGCTGCATGTTAATTTCACTATCCTTGGCAAGTAAAAGGAAGAGAGACCACTTTTTAGGGGGGGTTAAAAGCAGCTTCCTTCTAGAATTCGTATAAATGAAGAAATAACATTTTCCTAGGTATACACATTTGCTTAGTTGTATTCTTTAATTCTGCTCCAAATAAAAGTATCACTTGTTCTGCAATAACCTTCAATGGGATTTTTTTTTCTGCATAGTTTGTGTTCTTGTAATTATATGCAGATAGGATGTAATAACGGAGCACTTGAATTCTGGAAATAAAATTCAGCAGTGCCATCCCATACATTATTAATCTTTAAGTATTAAGTTATGAAACATTTACATTCATTTCTCTGAAGGATGTTATTACTTTTCTTTATCTCAAAACATTAATACAGTATGTATTATATAATTCTTTTTAAAAAGGATACATCCTTTGCTGAAATTATCAACCACTTAAACATAAAATTCACATTTCTGCACTGCTAACAAGCTTTTCCTGTAAGTATTGCCCTAGGACCTGGTGTTTAAACCTATACTTTGTGAGCTTTGGGACATTACTAATCATATAAAATAAATCTTTCAGCCTCACTTAAAAAGTCAGGAAAGGCGCTCTGAACTGGGAAGGTAAATTACCAGAATCAGATACATGGATAAGTAAATGTGGACAAATAATATTAATATGATCATAATAACGAACCCTGCCCTTTGCATTTCTAATTATGTACTATGTGCTACCAGACCTGATGAGGTTCTTACTAAGCAACTTCTGAATCTATGATGACCCTCTACTTGTTAATAAATCATTACATCACAGTTCATTGTAATATAACAACTTTTTTAAAGTCTTTTGTTTTGCATGTATTTTTCATTGTGGTTTATAGCAAAAAGAACAAATCTCTAAAATGATACAGACTTTCAGTTTGCTAGGAATTAAAAGCAGAATATAATTTCCTACATCTAGTGTTCACTCATTTTGGTGCAATATTAGTGCTGCAGTGTTGCTTTTCTTTTTTTAAAACCTGCATTCTTAAGGTCTTTCGATTTTCACTAATTAATTTCATTTAACAATTAAGTTAATAGCCTTTTTATTTTAAAGAGGTAAAATATATCTACAGTACAATTCTCTAACCTCTTGAACAATTTATCAAAGCCATTTAAATTAGTACAATGGCATGAAATGTTACCCTTGACACAACACAAAAGAGAAATTGTTTCCAGACAAATTGGCAAAATCTTTTAATGCCATCAAATTTGCCTAATGCAGTCTGCAAGTTAATCTGTAAAAGGGTGAGCTGTATGTTTGCCCATATCTTATTATCCTTAGCTGTCAATGTATAAATCAGTGCTGACACAGCTTCTTCTAAATCATCCATATTATACACAGAGGGAAATCTTTAACAGTAGGGAAAGCACTCGAGCAAATCTTGTCCCACAAGAACTGAAAGGCAGATTTCCTCCACTAAATTGGCAGCTGTTGAGGTGCACCTGAAAACTTTTGGACTTCTTCCTTTAATGATGCCCCCATAGCACTGCTGTAGTTAAGGGTGAGTTGCCATTTTTATCATAGATCTATTTTTCCCATGCAGCTGTTGTTCTACTGCAGCTGTTATTCACACTGGATAAAATTTGTTTTGAAACAGGTCAGGCAGAATGTATTTTTTCTGGCAACACATACTACTTAATTTTACAAAAAAATGCTATCTTAAAATGTATTGTTTCTTGTCTCTTCAAGATGTTTTGCTATCTGTTGTGACTAGACATATATTTGATTTTCTGAAAAGCCTTAAGGAAAAAGTGTGGCAAGCAAATTTGGCAAACAACTTTGAAAAGTGGATTTATACTTAACTTTGAAAAAGTGAATTCTCAGAATGAGATTATGATATTTGGATTAAGAAGCAGCTATCCATATATCATTCAAATGATTGCACCATCAAAAATATGCATCATTTTACAGGGACTGGCAGTAGTGAGGAAAAATGAGGTTTTCCAAATATGGTGCCTCTTCATCTCAAGACAGATGATCTGGACAGTATTAAGTAAATTATAATGCCTGTAATTGACTACTTTTCAGCCATACTCAGTTTTGTTTTTTTACCATTGTTACTTTCCAAAATGCATATTATAAAATGTATCACAGAGTAAAATTCTCCCCATCAATTAATTTACTAAACATATATACAATCTTAAATCCATTTTAAAATGCTTCATCTGACAGGTTCCATAAGTCTTCTTAAATGCTAAAAATTCCTTTATGACAGAAGTCCATAAGAAGTCTCTGTCCCACATGAGTATCGATGGGCTACACTCCCCAGATCATTTTCACTTCCAAATGGTTTCTTGCCTCCCTCTCTCTAAACTAAGCCCAACTTGTTCTCTCTCCCTTCCCTTTGAGAGTTCCTATAATCCCAACCAGTTCCCTTATTTGCACTGGCACATGTATTTCTCCAAAGTTCACAGGATGCTTAGTATTAGCGATCATCCTTAAAAGTTTAAAGTTTCTCTAGAAAATTATTTATTTTTTTCATTCATATCTACAGAATTACCTGGATATTCCATAGGGATGTGGTAATTTATGACATGTTACACTTCTGCTAATTGTGAAGAGCAAAATTGTGAAGGGCTTCCACTGAATATGAATTCTTTACTTTTAACTGTAGCTTATTACACTCTCATTAATAGATCACAAAACGAAATTTGCTATTAAGAAATGTGATTAATTGCCAAAAATACAGACATGGATTTTGGATTTCATGTTTTCATGCTTTTAATGTATTTTATGTATCGTTATCAGAGATTAAAGAAAAAAGCTAGTACAAAAATCATATATTCACTAGATAATCTAACATGTGCATTTAAAAATTTGTATCATCCTTAACAATTTTATACTCGTTCCCACTGAGTCTTTCCCACTGAGACAGAAAAATTCCAGAAGTTTTAATATTTTGTAAAGATTGAGGTAAAGTTAAAACGAATTTCATTTTAAACAATCTGTCTACTTTGCTCTCTTCCTGTTTTTCAAGAGCTGAAGATTTCATTGTGTCTTCATTAATATGTTAGTACTATATTAATAAGAAAGGACATCATACAGCTTTAAATTTGTTCAGTTTGTTCTGAAACTGAATATCCTGGTTCCATTCTTCACTAAATACTACCACTACTTACTATACAAAATCAGAAACTGATTTCCATGTCTTTTTGTGTCGTCTTGACAGGAATAACATTTTTATAAGCTTTTGTGTATTAGCATTTAGTATTTTTGAGTTACCTACTCCTAAAATCATTCCCAGAGGGAGAAAGGAGGGGTCATTGCAATAATATTTTTGGAAACAGTTTCTATATTCTACTAATTTCCCTATATTTTGGGACAGACTCAAATGATGTTTTCTTAATTTCATTCTCCATCGCAATTTCCCCAATATTGCTCATGAGGCAGTAATTTCATGGCCCATAATCTGCGAAAGAGTATAATAGAATCAATATAAGAATTTAAGCTAAGTCTCCATCAAATTACAGACAATTGCATTGTTTCCTGTGCACATTATGATTTGATTCCATTCCTTTTCAATTTGAAATTCCAATGTCTTCTGTTTATCTGTGCAGCTTATTTTGTTAATTTTATTCAAACTATGCCAGCTTTTATAAATTTTGCCTGTAATTCATTCCAATTGAAAATCAAGGAATGAAACTGCTTCTAAAATAGGTAATCTTTAGAAGTACTGGTCTTATTTTTATTGCAGCCGAAACACCTGAAATTATGGATGCAGTGGTGTAGGGAGCTCATTGAGTGTCCAGGAGAGGGGGAGCAGCAGAAAGGGTATGCTGACCACAATACGTGAGGAGTGGAGGGGAAACACCATTCTGCTTACCTCCATTTGTACCCTCTCCCACCCTCCAGATACACTGGTGCAGTGCTGCACTGCTTGGCTCCTGTGGCCATGGAGAGACAGCACAGGGTTTTCCCGGCCACTGCAAATGGGAGGGGAGCACCACTGCACTCACTCCACCTGCCTGCCATCTACCTGATGAGCTATTTGGTGCAGTTCTGTGGCCTGCAGGGGCAGCACAGAACTTCTACTGCCATGCCAAAGACTCATTGTGGGCAAGAACCCCTCTTCACCCAGCCTAGTTATACTGCTGCATGGATACTTTCTTAAAGCATGGGAACAGTAAGAAACGGTGCTGGATGGGATTCTGGGGTTTAATAACTAAAGCCCTTAATTAAGGAGAACCTCTAAAGCCATTTAATAACTAAAGCCATTTAATCAGAACCTCTAAAGCTCTGCTGGAGCAAAAGAAAAGACACCCTCCATAGACGAATAGTGTTTCAAAACACCGATGAATCCTACAGTAAGAAAGAATGTTTAAGAACATATATGAAAAATGGAAAACATTCTGGGTCTTGAGACATTAAATCTCACAATAGCAGTGCTCAGTTTTCCCTATTTTTTTTAACTAAAAAACTGAGCAATTTTTTGACACCTCTGTTTAAACACACGAGGCAATTTGAACTAGGATTTCTCACATCCTCTGGCTGCTTAACTCTAACTTAACTTAGGAATGACACCACCAGTAGCCAGGTTTAAAAAGAAAGGAATGACCCCTGCCCTTCCTTGGTAAGCAACAAGTTAGTTGCTTCATTCCAGAGGAAAGTTCAGGGTTTTGAATCCCAGGTGAAAGCAGGTACCTCCCTGCATCATAGGATTAGGCACACAGGTCACAGTGAGATTTAAGAAACACCCATCATTGGTGGGTGCATCTACACATGCTATTAAGGTGACTAAACAAACTCCAGCACAATTTGCACTGGAGTTTATTGTTTCCAGGTGCATCATTTGCACATGCGCCCAGGACTGCAGCCCATTGAGATGGGGCAGAGCAGCCCCATCTGAGAAGGGGTATGGTGAGGTGGGGAAGGGAATCAGCCTGCAACCCTGGGGCTGCTCTGACCCAGCTCAATGTGCTTTGGAAAGACTGGCTGGGGCACAACAGTGCTTCAGTGCAGTGCTAGCTGGCAGACAGTCCCCACACTGAAGCAGCCTTGTGTCCCAGCCAGCCCCGTTAGCACCTATATGTGCACTGCAGCACACTAAATAACGGTGTGGGAGGATTGTACCTGTGTTGGACAGCACTATCCTAAGGTGGCATTTATTATTTTACTGTGGCCTAATAGCACTGCACATGTAGACACCGATGTTTTACTGTGGAGTTAATTAGGCAACTCCACAGTAAACATCTCATGTAGATGCGCCCAGTGTGTCACAATGGGTAGTGTTGGCAGCTTTCTTCTGTGTGCTGGCTAAGGAGATAAATTCATGGATTTTCCTTCAAGGCTAGGCCCCTAAAGTATGGGATTACAATGCTCAACTACAACACGTCAGATACCTCTATGGATTTAGTCTCTGGTCTTTCTATGCCACATCTACGTAGTAGGGTAATAGTGCTGCTCTAACTATAGAGGATGTTGTGCAGATACTGAAGTTTATGAAGTATTCATATACAATTGTGGGAGCACCATCAACAACCAAATACTGGAGCCCTTATTCACAGAAGCATCAGGCCAAAATAACTGTCATAAGTCCTTCTATTTGGTGAGGCACCACACAACACGTACATTAAGCAATGTTCTTTGCAGGACATTCTCGGTCATCAGTTGATTTCACATCAAGTGATCCAACTAAACCAATAGGATGATAAACACTATTATGTTTTTTGGCAAATGTACAAAATGCTATTTTGATACACTATATAATTAGATTAATAAGTTTCTTGTGACAAACCCCACTTGTCAACCTGCTGGCTTTGAATTAACACAGCGAAAGTGGTCTCTGCTAAACAGGTTCAGGACAGGCCAAGACCCCTGTGCAGCCAACTTCCATTGCTGGGGCCTCAGTGTTAACCCACTGTGCTCTTGTGGAGAGACACAAACAATGTCACATATTATTGAGGAGTATCCCCTCTAACACCTAAGAGGCAGATTAATAACTTTGAACTCAGTTAACAAGGAGCCTATTGCTTGGCTCTGCAGATTTGCAGTCACTAAATAAATAATTGGATTTAATCCATGAATATTTGGGGGGGAATGATGTATTTAAATATCAAATAAAAGATTTTAGCCTGGGGACCAATTCCCATCAAATGATTCAGCTAGTTCTGAATAAATATCCTCGAAAGGATGCATTGCTTGGTGTATGACAAACATTTTCTGTATGATATGCATTTTCTGAATGCCACTTGCAAATCTGGAAGAAGATAAAATTGATATTTATATGTCAAAAACATCTCACTTGAAAGAAAAAAATACAAAAACATTTAGTTACTTTGTCTTCTGCTCTTTTATCACATGTTTTATTCATTTAAAAGAGGCTCAATCATTATAATTTGGTTATACATTAACCTTCAATATCTCCTTTATTTATCTCAATTCCATCTCCAGACCTCCTCCAATTCTGTCAGTCCCTTTATGACAATTATATTCTTCTTCTCATGCAAAATCCAAGTACCCACATTACCCATGATGTCCCAAACCAAAAAAAAAGGAAAAACTCAGCTACACTGGTATGGTCCTCTCAGTCCATACCAGTGCCTTTCTGCCAGTGTGTGAACTCCTTGGAGCAGGAATTATACTTCAAGTTCTAAAGGGGAAGTTTAGGTGCCTTAGTTTCAAAGAATGATTCCAAATAACTCTGTATCATCTGCTACAAACTCATTAGGCACCTAAAAGATCTGGATACCTCCAATTTGGACTGCAAGGATTCCTAAGCATGTACATTAGGGGATTCTAACAGAATCATAGAAATTTAGGGTTGGAAGGGACCTCAGGAGGCCATCTAGTTCAATCCCCAGCTGAAAGCAGAATTAGGGTTGGAAGGGACCTCAGGAGGCCATCTAGTTCAACCCCCTGCTGAAAGCAGACCCAGCCTCAGATAGGTCATCCCAGCCAAGGCTTTGTCTAGCCAGCTTTTAAAAATCTTCAAGAATGAATATTTCACAAACTCTCTGGGAAACCTGTTCCAGGGCTTTACTATCCTCCTAGTGAGAAAGTTTTTCTTAATATCAAGCCTCAACTTCCTATTTTGTAGCTTGTGACCATTGCTCCTTGCTCTGTCATCTGCCACCACTGACAACAGTCTAGCTCCATTCTCTTTGGAACCAGCCTTCCTGTAGTTGAAGACAGCTATTAAATCCACACACAGTCTTCTCTTTGCCAGACTACATAAGGCCAATACCCTCAGTCTCTCCTCATAAGTCATGTGTCCCAGCACCCTAACCATTTTTGTTGCCCTCCACTGGATTCTCTTTCTCTAGTGGGGGGCCCAAAACTGGACACAGCACTCCAGAAGTGGCCTCATCAGTTCCAAACAGAAGGGAAGAATCACTTCCCTTGATCTTCTGACAACACTCCTACTAATGCAGCCCAGTATACCGTTAGACTTCTTCGCAACAAGGGCACAATGTTGGCTTACACTCAGCTTATTGTTCACTCTAATCTCCAGGACCTTTTCTGCAGAGCTGCTGCTTAGCTAGTCAGTCCCCAGCCTGTACCAGTACATGGGATTGTTCTGCCCTATGTGCAGCATTTACACTTCTCCTTATTGAACCTCATGGGATTTCTTTTGATCCAGTCCTCCCATTTGTCAAGATCTCTATGAATCCTAGCCCTACCCTCTAGCATATCTATAACTCCCCCCAGCTTAGTGTCATCTGCACCTGAACATCAGAAGTAATTCACATGGAACACTTGGGTCCGCACAGCTCCAAACTCCTGCCTACATTTCTCCTTAAATAAAATTGTTCTTGGAAGGCAACAGTGACGCAGATCTTTTACCCGTTAGCCTTTTGCTCAGAGTATTCATGCAGGAAAGAAGTGATTTTAATCTCACTTCAGTCTTAAAAGTTTGATTTAAACCCACATCTTCCACTTCTCAGGAGAATGCTTTACCAGCAGGTTATAAAATAGGCCAACTGAGGGCATTGTTCACGTTCTGGGTGAAGTTGTGTCACAGGGAAGCCAAGAGTGCAAAAGTCATGGGGTGAGCAGAGCAAGCAAAAAGAATCCTGTTTCTATAGCCTACTATAGTTATGGCATATCCCTAGGAATGTCCTGGGTTACAATCCCTGATGCGAGGATTATTTCTGTTTTTTAACCAATGACCGTCTAATCTAAAATACATACAGTCCTGGGAGTAGGACTAGAACCCAGGGCCTCTGCCCTCCTTTTAAGGTGTTCCATAACCACTAGACTATAGAAGTAGACTCCCTCTGGCTTTCTCTTGCACTTCAATTTCTGTGCATTTTTAGAACTGCCCCAGTCTCGGCTAATAGATCCAGCTGGTCCTGACTTGCCCCATTGGGATCCAGAAATTAGAGCAGCCTAATCTGATAGATTTGCTAAGATTTGCATGATTAATGCACACTGACAGGACAGGAACTCTCAGAAAAAAGCACAGGGTGGTAATGGTAATGTGTATGTTTTATATAGCATTGTAGCAATCACAGCGCTTGCCCATTTAAGACCTGGGTGCTAGGTTCTCTTTAGCCTGAGCCCATGTTTCCCATTTCCTACTTGAATGCCCTATGTCCTCCTGTGAAAACTATACCTCAGTTAAGATACAAGTGCAAGATTAATAGGACCAAGAAGAGAAAGCACATTACTCTGTTACCTAGCGTTATGGCATTCACCTAGGCAGGGAGAAGCCTAGGCTCTTGTCCTTGCTTTCAGGATTTTTCCTTCTTTATCCATTGACTGTTCAATGTGGAATGACTAATACTCTTAAAAGCATAATTTCTATTCTTTTTCTCGCACTTAGTGGAAGATGTCACAAAAATATCTGGAGAGAAATTATCTCTCACATTAGTGCTACATAACAGCACATAAAACAAAACCCAATACAGCAACAGAGAGATCCTCTTTAAATAACATTTGTGTAATTCATATACACATCTATTTAATTATCCCCAGAGACTATGCTCTGACCCCACTACCCACTACCTGGAACTCCAAAGACATCAGATGAAGAGGGAATGGTGGCCTTTTGTGTGTTCACACCCAGTGAGGGTTGCTTTGAAATTCAGGTTTAAAGCACAGTTTTGCCCAGGCTTGGACTAGGGCCAGAAATCATTTTGTAGCATCTGAGAGATCAGATTCACAAATGTATCCTGTGTTACATATCTGTAACAAAGCAAGACATCCAGTTTTTCTGATTTGAGATTTAATTATGTCTCAACATAGATGCAATGGTGGTGGGAAGCAATGTACAGTCCTAAGAAAGATATCTGCCATGATGAAGAGAAGTTATAAAACAAATCCTTAAGGTTACCAAGTAAAAGGCTTTTCCAAAATGAGTCATGACATGGTAGCCATGGCAGGCCATTTTTCAGGAACGTTACTAGATATCAAAGTAATAATAGTAATCATCTCATTTCATTTAAATAGCCTTTTACTTAAAAACATCAACACGAAAAACTGTTAAAAGGCCATGAAGTCACTAACCTCCATGAAGTAGGAGCCTTAGGAGTCACTTAGGGCCCTTTTGAAAAGTTTAGCATTCAATGTTCGTTCCACAGCTCTTGTTATCTACAGGCTGTGAAAGTATATTTACTCCCTAAAAGCTCATGGAGGGTTTGTTTGTTTTTTTCTTTTATTTATCCCAAATCTTTGTGTCTAAGAGGATGTTGACATTATCATATAGTAAGAACTAACATCACCATGCAGGTGTATATCATGACAGGAAAAAACATTAGGATTAATGCTTGTGCACATGCATGGCTAGTACATTTTCAGTTGGGATGGAATTTTGTGCTGTGATCTGAGAATAGTTCAGGAATTATAATGCTTTTGACCCTCTAGCTGGGAATAAAACATAACTATAGCTAATAACGTTTTAAAGCTTGGAAGGTCAATGGTAATATTCAACAGTACTGTAATTCTCTGACCCAATGATTAGGGTATACTTACCTGGCAGAGAGGAGACCTAGAATCCCTAGGAGGTTTATTTACATAATTTGACATGAAATAGTATAGAGAGACCTTAGAGTAGGAATCAGGAAGTAGTTTCCCCATTTCTCAAATGACTGCCCAAATCACTAGTAGTAGAATTATGCTCACTCTTGTTCACCCTTTCGCACTGAACTTAGAATTCTTTTCTTTTGAGTGATCTGGCTATAGAAGGGGTATTGAAGAGTACCATAGCCCACAGCCTATAGCCTTGTGATTAGAGCATTCTCTTGGGTGATGGAGATATGAGTTTGAACCCCTCGGGACTAGGAAGGGTATTGAATTGGATCTTCTATATCCTGGCTGGCTGTAATAACTAAACTGTTATTGAAAAGGGACATGGCAAAAAGATCACCATTACCAATTTAAAAAGAAGCAGAGTTTGCCATTGCATTCACTAGGATTCTGATCCTGCTGGTGTATTTGAGGCATGCCCAGGGAATGCTTACGAGGTCAAGCTCTTCAGGAGTTTTAGATGAAGGACTCTAAATTCCTAAATTCCAGAGATTTGATGGTAGGGGTCTTCTATAGACCCCCACACCAAGGTGAAGAACTAGATTTGGAACATCTGAGGCAGCTCTCGGAGACCATAAAGACTAGGGAAGCGGTAGTCATGGGGGACCTAAACTACCCCGACATCTGCTGGGAGATGCAGACAGCAAATTCCCACCATTCACGCAGGTTCCTATCCTGTGTGCAGGACCTCCACCTGACGCAGGAGGTACATGGTCCCACTAGGGGGAATGCCTTACTGGACCTGGTACTGGCAACGGGGGATGACATGGTAGGGGACCTACAGATCAGTGGTCACCTGGGTGACAGTGACCACCAAATAATAGAATTCACCATAAGGCATAGAGTGGGAAAGGTAACTAGTAGGGTGGAAGTGCTAGACTTTAGGAAGGCTGACTTCAGGGAGCTCAGGCATTTACTCAATGATGCACTGCAGGGTAAGAGATTTAGCGAGATGGGAGCCCAGGAAGGGTGGCTGTGCCTTAAGGAAAAGATCCTTTGGGCACAGAGGGAGATGATCCCGATGCAGGGGAAAAGAGGGAAAGGGGCCAAGAGGCTTCCTTGGCTAACCAGAGAAATCCAGAGTAGCCTAAGGGCAAAAAGGGGGGCATATAAGCAGTGGAAACAGGGAGAAGTTACTAAAGAGGAGTATGCCTCCTCAGCTCGCAGTTGTAGGGAGGCAGTTAGAAAGGCCAAAGCTGCCATGGAGCTGATGATGGCATCCCAAGTTAAGGATAACAAAAAATTGTTTTTCAGATATATAGGGAGCAAAAGGAAGGCCCAGGGTAGTATAGGACCACTACTGAATGGGCAAAAGCAGTTGGTGACAGACAGGGGGGACAAGGCTGAACTCTTCAATGAGTTCTTTGCTCAGTGTTCCTAAGCGAGGGGCAAGACAATGACGGGATGCGTTAAGTCCAGCGGGCTTGGATGAGCTCCATCTGAGGGTACTGAAGGCACTGGCTGATGTAATTGCACAGCCACTGGCAAGAATATTTGAGCACTCGTGGCGCATGGGCCAGGTCCTGGGGGACTGGAAAAGGGCCAATGAGGTCCCTATTTTCAAGAAGGGGAGGAAGGAAGATCCAAGCAACTACAGGCCAGTCAGTCTTACCTCCATCCTTGGCAAAGTCTTTGAAAAGATTATTAAGGTTCATATATGTGACAGCCCAGCAGGAAAAATTATGCTGAGGGGAAACTAGCATGGGTTCGTAGTAGGTAGATCATGCCTGACTAGTCTAATCTCTTTTTAGGACCAGGTTACAAAACGCAAGATGCAAGAGTAGGGGTAGATCTTGTTTACTTAGACTTCAGGAAGGCCTTCGATATGGTATCCAGCCCCCATACTGGTGAACAACTTAAGAGGCTGTGACTTGGATGATTACACAATCCGGTGGGTGGCAAATTGGCTAGAGGGTCATACCCAGAGACTGGTGGTGGACGGGTAGGTATCGACCTGGAAGGATGTGGTCTGTGGGGTCCCACAGGGCTTGGTCCTTGGACCGATACTCTTCAATGTCTTCATTAGTGACTTGGACAAGGGAGTGAAGTTTACTCTGTCCAAGTTTGTGGATGATACAAAACTGTGGGGAGAAGTGGACACACCGGAGGTCAGGGAACAACTACGGGCAGATCCGGACAGGTTGGACAAACGTGCAGAAAACAATGGAATGCGATTTAATAAGGAGAAATGCAAAGTGCTGCACATAGGGAGGAAAAATGTCTGGCACACCTATTGCCTAGGAAATGACCTGCTCGGTAGCATGGAATTGGAAAGGGATCTCGCAGTCCTAGTGGACTCCAAGATGAACATCAGTCATCAGTGTGACGAAGTCATCAGCAAAGCTAAATGCACTTTATCATGCATCAGCAGATGCATGACAAACAGAACCAAGGAGGTGATACTTCACCTCTATTGGGCGCTGGTCAGACCGCAGTTGGAATACTGCATCCAGTTTTGGGCACCACATTTCAAGAGGGATGTGGATAACCTAGAGAGGGTCCAGAGAAGGACCAGCTTGCAGGCCAAGCCCTACGAGAAGAGACTCGGGCACCTGGACCTCTTCAGCCTCCACAAGAGAAGGTTGAGAGGCGACCTTGTGGCTGCCTATAAAAAGTTCATCACGGGGGCACAGAAGGGAATTGGTGAGGATTTATTCACCAAGGCGCCCCCAGGGGTTACAAGAAATAATGGCCACAAGCTAGCAGAGA
>NW_005842291.1:1114632-1123703 GCF_000455745.1 Alligator sinensis | reverse complement strand
TTCCTGCCTATGCAGGGGGTCGGACTCAATGATCTATTGAGGTCCCTTCTAACCCTAACATCTATGAATCTATGAATCCTTAATTTCTGGATCCTAATGGGACATCAGTGTGCAACAAACTACTTATCTTTATAAACAGTGAGGTACCCAAGGTAAAGCCTAGATGCAAAGCTCAACTTGCCTAGGAAACTTTAAGGTAAAAATTAAGTTGTTTAGGAATTTAGTGACTACGTCCCTTTTTCCTTTTGATCTGGCCACAGGGATTTTAAAGGAACCCAATCAGCAAAAAAATAGATGGCAATTTGTCTACATCTAGGTGAGGGAAGTGCCCATCACATGGGAAATTTAGACTTTACAGAGAAGCAGCAGGTGTTGTTTCAACTGAGAACATGTGAGGAATGGGGAGAACAGTTTGAGGGGACTAGCATAGATTATGCCCAGTCATTCTTTGCCTTTCAGAGAACTTGGTTCATCAAAAATGCAAGAGAAGACCAAGTAGTTGGTGACTCATATGTTGTGCTAATAAAGCCATCTCTGGCATCTGCTATCCCTTTTATCAGCAAATTAGGATGCAGCAGCCATTTCCTGGACATAAGTGTCTGTCTGATGAAATTATAAGGTATTAGGCTGGTCTTGCCAGACAGGAAAAATATATTTTTATGTGAAATTCTTTCTGGCCCACTACGGAACTTTTGGCAGTTCCTTCCTTATGGCAGTGCAGCTTGTTTGCTTATTCAAGATGATGCAGTTGACACTAAAGAGTCAGCATTTGTGAAGAGTGACCATGTAGTATTATCCAATATTATTGCTTTTCCACCTTGTAATTATAACAGGGGATATCTGTCTTTACTACAGAATTGTGGAACTGTCTCTGAGATAAACTTCCAGAATCTGATGAAACTTGTTCAGAGCCCTTTGAATTACTTTTGCTTCTAAGAAGTTTAAGTGAAGACAAGCTCTGACCTCGCCAGATTTAATGGATTAATTGGAAATGCAAGTGACCAGCCTATCCCAAGAGATGGCATCCATCACAATCCACTGCCTATTCTGGCTTTCTTATGTCCTCTGAAATGGGTGACATCCAAGAGAATATTTTGATAAGGACAATCTTTTCCATGTTTGATAGAAACTGAATACCTTTATAGAAACAGCAAAGTGGCTTTGGAGTATATCCTGAACTAACTTCCAGGCAAAAAAAAGAAGAAAGAAAAAAGAAAACCTGGGAATTGCAGCCTCCTTCTTTAAGGAAGTAGTCTCATCTAGCTGACCTAACTAAAAACTTTTCATTTATTTTGCTTGCAGCAGATTGGAGGAATGTTCTTCAACTGCATTGAAATTCTTCCCTTGTTGTTCAATCTTTGGGCTCAGAGTTAAAGTGCTAGCATGCTTGATGGTCATGGATTGTAGATTTTATACTATATCCTAGGTAGCCTATGCTGTTAGTAATGGCATTTAAATTAGCCAGCTGTCCAGGATCACCTACTCTGCCTTTATTCCTTACATCTGCTGCTTCATCATTTCAGTACACATTCTTAAGGGGCTGGTCAAAGAATAGCAAACATACCATACAGAGATTAGAATAAACCTTACATTTTGTTAAGAACAAATATCAGTAAGGCCATACAAATATTTTGGTGTGTGGATATTAGATAATCACTCTGAATTTATGAACAAAAATAGATTAAGTGCTTTATGTTGTAACATCTTTTGTTTGCAATGTGAGTTAATCTTTCACATCTTTCTAAATACAGTATTTGTCAACTGCCTCTTGACTCCTATGGTTAGGAACTGGGAGACTGTGGTTTAAAAAGTCCTGCCTCACTTTCTTGAACCTGTGGAAACGTGCTAAGAGCATTCGTTTTCTGGAAACAAGATTTAGTTGTGTAAGTTCTGTGCTAGTGTCTTAGCTGACTCACTGCTAGTACTCACATATCACCTTACTTTATACCCAAACCTCTCAATACAGTAATTAGGAGATGGGCAAGGTAGGCTAATATTTGCTTGCTAGGTAACCCTATTGGAAACATGTTTATATGTCTGTGTGATAGTGGGCCAAAAAGACCTCCAAACAGGTGCTTCTTGGGACCACAAAGAAGAAAGAAAAGAAATGTTGCATTCATTCTGATATTTAAAAGCTTTTGACACAATAAAAGAGATCTGGACTTTTTAATACTGTTAGGACCTTTCTAATAACTGTGCTTGCATTATCCTCCAAAGAAAGTAGGCTTTGAACAATCAAGTTTTTGGTATATACATAACAGTTAGATGTGATATGGATACCCAACCTTCAACCAAACTGGGAGATAACCAGAGCGGACCACATACCTTGCTACAGCTGAAGCTAACATGTAATCCTGTGCCATGTCATGAAGGGAATTGGAGGCTGAATCACAATAGGTAAAGATTTTTCTGTCGTTCTTAAATCTTATCATAACATTATACAATTTTCATTGATACTTTTAGATTCAATATTATTCAAAGTTCCTTTTTAGTGCCATATTTTTTTAAAGCAAAGTATCATTCAGAGAAGTATTGCCCTCTGCTGGTAATAACAAATTTCTTAGCCCTGAAATGATGATAGGATCAGTTTGGGGAAAAGAGCCCTAAAATGTCAATTTAAAGATACAAAAAAAAAAAAATTCTGCATACCATTCACACATATTGGGCACATCAATATCGAGATTAATTTTAGTTTGTGGTGGAGTAAAACAGCAAGGTTCATGTTCTTCTTTAAATATAAAAGCACATTAATACAGAATTGGAACAAAAAGGCTATGTTCTCTCCTTTAAAATACCTGGCATCTTTTACAGGACTCAGTAACAGACTTTGTTTTCAGCTCAATGAAAATGGCTTGAGTGAAGAAATCACTTCACAAATTTCATTTATCCCCCATAAAAAATAAATGCTAATTTTCCCTCTGAAATAATGCTTTCCTATGTATGTACCTGTAGTACCTGTAGTTAAGGACACTGTGACAAGAAATGGACTACTACCAGAAATAGCATGAGCTTGATGCTCTTAAATAAAAAAATAGTAATAGATATTACCACAATGAGACAATGATTGAGCAGAACCTGGTGGGGATGGCTACTAGGTCAGGAGTCTAATAGCCAAATCTCTTTAAGTAGTCTAATACAGCTTTTGAAATTGTAGCTCTTACAGAACAGGCCTATTTGATTTGCTGGCCTGACACCAGGTGCAGGAAGCTACAGATTCATCTCACACAAGTAAGCATTTCTCTTCTACATCAGAGGCACTCTTATAATAAGATATATAGTGCTCAGCACATTGCCTCCTTTGCTTTTCAAGCTTTTCTCAATCTAATTTAAGAAAGATTTCTTCCTAGAAACTATTTGTTGCAACTGTCTTTGATATAGACAAGAAAAAAATGAGGAAAAATGAAAACAGAGTCCTTTGGGGAAAGCACTAGAGGCTTCTGAAAGGTTGTACTTGCTAAACTCTCACTGTTACTGCCTATAGTAGAGTTGAATGCAATTTCTTCACTTTGAACTAGCAAATGGCTACTTCGGAAGTCACTTGTTTTTAGGTACAAGAAAATTCCACTGTTAGAAACTATAAAAACTTTAAGACTTTAACGTGAATTCTAAAGTCACCACATCTTAAGAAAGAAGGACACCTTTCCTGCATAAAAGACATCTTTTCACAACAAAAGCAGAACTGTATGAAAGAAACAGATTTTAGAGAACTTGATCTCTGGGTGATATTAGAAGGTACAATTAAACCTTGTTAAAGACTCTTTCAAAAGTGTGGGATCACACATATTCATGCTTAACCCTTAAGGCATCTTAAAGTTGGTCAATTTGACACGACAATTTTTTTGAGCTCTGTTAACCAGCTTGACTTGGCCTAATTTTTAATTGTTCAGGGGAGGCCAAATGCTCACTTCACAGGCCTCCATATCTGGGCAGGCACAGCTCCCAGGGGGACTATCTGTCCTGGACACCAATGTCCCCCAACAATTTAGAGAGTAGAGCAGCAACTGATGAGCGGGGAAGAGGAGCTTCCAGGCTGCAGACGAAGGGGGAGCTGAGCAGGCCAAATGGGGGAAAGAGGAGAGGAGCTGCTGGGCTGCTAGGGTGGGCAGAGACCACACACACAACACAACACACACTCACTGCACAACATACACCCACTTGAGTGGTGGTGGGGTGATTACATGGGTTCCCAACATGCACCTCTGGCTGCTTCCCAGTGCTGAGTGGGGTGGGAAGGGGAGTGTTCCCTGCATGTTCCTAGGCTCAGTACAGCCTTGCACAGGCAGGGTTGGTCGCTCCTTCACTGCTCCCCCATGCCTTGGCTGTTGCATTCCAGGAGGCTTCCAGCACTGCAGGAGGGATGGCTCCCAGCCATTCCCAGGTGGAAGCTCTTAGTTCCCCCAAAGTGACAGTGGCATCTAGGAAGCCTGAAAGGTAAGAAACCTTCCCCCCACTTCCATCCTGAGCTAACCCTATCCCTGGAAATCCTCCCTGCCCCTGAAGGACCCTCCCTGTTCCCAGAGTTTCCTCCCTACCTTTTCCCCCTCCCCCTTCCTGGGGCTCTCCCTGCCCAGTGTTTCCCAGCTTGCTGCACACCTGTCACTGCCAGTGCTGTCCCAGGGAAGCAGGCAGGGAATGGGAACCTGCCTGCCCTTCCACCCAATGCTGGCTCCACTGCCACCTTCCAGGCTGAGCCATCCCAGAGAAAAGCGGTGGCATGTAGGTTCCCTTTCCCTTTCTGCTTCCCTGAAACAACTCTAGCAGCCCCTGGTGAGAAGGGAGCTGCTGGGGGTGGGTGGGGAGGGAGGGAAGAGGGACAGGTTAGCAGGGATCTGGGATGAGTGAGGCACATCTGGGGCAGTGGGCCCAATTTGGTGCAGCAGGGTACTGGCAGGCCCAAGCTGAGGAAACCCAGCCTGCGCACGTGGGAACTCTATGTGGGATACAGCCCACTCCAAGGACCTACACTGCCATTAAAAGCAGGGGAGTGGAAAAGGCATAGAGTCAGTTTGGCAGCTCCCTGCCATGCCCCTGCTTGCCAGCCCTTTATGGCAGATCAGATCACTGCACCCTGGTATTAACCTTGAATGTACCACTGTTCACAGCGTGTGCTAACTTTAACACAACTAACATTCCTTAAAGTTAACATGTGTTAATTGTAATGTGTAACTATACCCTCTTTCTCTTTCTTTTAAAGCATTAAACAAGAGTCAGCTCCAAGAGCCCAGGCAGAATATTTTTTTACCAGGAAACAATGGTCGTCTTTGGCCACAGAAGACAGATCATGTTCAAATTTCTGAGCAAAGCAGTGGCCAGGAGAGCAGACATTAAACCTAGTTTGTATAAGCAAAGGATTATACTGTCTTTTAGTCCTTACTCCTTTCTTAATCTCTTGAATTTGGTGGCAGACAATTCTATGATATTCAAATTATGTTAAAACAATTATAAAACTCTTTACTTTTAGGCAGAGACTTTCTAAACAACTGGTATAAAATGCATAAGAGGAAAATATCTGATACAATTGAAAGAAATAGTCTAGGTAAAACAGAAATAACAAATCACAGTTAATAGCAAAATACTTACAGATTTTTAATATCTACAGCTCCACGGAAAGCCTTTCTGGGAATTGCCTGAATCTGATTTTCACTGAGGTCACTAGAAAAAAGAAAGCAGGGAAGAAACTTGAAAGTTTGTCATACATGCATTTTTTATCTGGATAAAAGAACTTTTGTAAAGGAATACCTTGTCAGGAAAGATTTCAGAATTAATTTCAACCACTCTCAGTCTACTATTTACTGAAAGACATTATAGTGTATGACTTGTAATTAACTACAAAAAAGAAAATACATTTCTCACATTACTTGAATTGCATAAGCAATACAACATTTCCTCTAGAAAAGAATATATATTCCAAGTAATACGTAAGAAAATTATATCATGTTAATAGGGAGAGTCAAAGTCATTTTGTTTAATCTTAAACCCACTTACACAAGGCAGGTTCAAAAGTTTGATTCTAAATTATTATAGAGAAGACTGTAAGAAAAGAAGGTGATCATGCATAGAAATAACCCATCAGATCAGACTTGAGATCCATCTAGTCCTGATCTTTTCTAAGAGATTGGCTAGTACCAGATGCTTCAATAGAAGGTGTAAATACCTTGAAAGGCAGACATGGAGCAATCTCAGGCTTCATTAGATTTCAACCCGATCCACAGGTTTTAACCCTGAAGCCTGAAATTAATATCCTTTCCAAAATGTGTTAGTATTATTATAAATGGCAACCCTTTTTGGAACCTTGCTAAGTCTTTGGTCTCAGCCACATCCTGTGGCAATGGGCTCTAGAATTCTAAAGTGAAAATAAAGCAGGCAGCTGATAGAATGAGAAGACAGAGATGGGATAAGCAATGGAGATGGGGAAAACGAACATGAAACAAAAGGAAACATACAAGTATTAGTTGTTTCTATAAAGACAGGTTAACTTTCACAGCCGTTCCTTTCCTGGTGTATATACTGTAACACAAGCTCAGACGCTCCCCCGCATCTTTTAATAAGGTTTTGAATAATTCCTATGACTTCTGCAAAGCCCCAAAATAGTGAGGCTAATGAAATCCCATACTATATGAGGTTTGTCTATCCACAGACAACGTTTACACTCGAGTAGCTTGCTTTGAAAAACCCATTCCAAATTCATAGGTAGGAAATCCTATTTATCCAATTCACTGTTGGTTTAGGAAGAGGAGGAACTCATATTTTATTGCTATTTTAAAAATATATTTGGAACATCTAACCTAATTTCAATACCTTGCAAAGTAAATCTAAAAACAGACCTAGTTTAACTACTATTAAGAATGTGTGAAAAGACAGAGGACCTATGAACTGTAATTTATTTTTCAGAGCACTTAAGTAATCCTGAAAAGGGACTATGGCTGCACTGGTCTGATAGTAAATTCAATGGCAATGAATGAAATGGCAACCTTCAGCAGTTGTTACAGTAACTTGATTTAATAGCCTCCTCTAAAAATTCTATTATAGCCATAAACAGGGAATATCTATATTTACATTTCTCTTTAATTGATGTATGCATTTTATTTGACCAAAAAGACTTCTACACAAAAAAGCAAGTTAGCAATGGAAATTCCTATCATGACAGACTATTTATATTAGCACAGGTATACAGATAACCAATAATAATAAACCATGGATACATACACCAAGGAGGTTGACTCATGGATCATTAGTGCAAGCTCCAAATTTGCAGATGATATTAAATTATTCTGAATAGTCAAATCCCAATCTGACAGAGGAGAACTACACAATGATCTCACTAAACTAAGTGAGTGGGCAAAAAATGACACATGAACTTGAAGGTGCACAAGTGCAAGGTACTTCACATACGGGAAACTAACCTCAATTACACATACACAATGCTGGGTTCTGACCTAGTTATTATGACTCAAGAGAAAGACCTGAGTCTTAGAGTCACTGCAGATAGTTTGCTGAAAACATCAGCTCAATATGCAGCAGTGACCAAAAACAGCTAATGAAATGTTGGGCACCATTAAAAAACCATTGAAAACAAAAGGTCATGGGCACCACTGAAAACAAAAAGGTCGTGCCACCATACAGAAATCCAAGGTATACCACCATCTTGAATACTGTATGCAATTCTGGCCTCCACATCTCAAAAAGGATGTAGTAGAATAAGAAGACGTACAGAGAAGGTAAACCAAGGTGATCAGGGATATAGATCACTTGCCATACCAGGAGACACTAAAAAGGCTAGGGTTCTTTGATGGTGGATGCCAGGGAGGATAAAACTTCTGATAAAACACATTCTTCTCCAGAAATATTACCCTGATAGTTCACATCAAAAGGCAATATACACCTTTGGAGCTATACTAACAATTCAAAGATGAACAAATGATACTACAGGAAGAGGAACTGACTGAACTAATTTTATACAATTATAATGAGAATAACCTAAGATATGCTAGTAAATTCTCGCCAAAGGGTGCAATGAAACAATATTCAAGCTGTATGAAGTTAAATTCAACTGATGTGTAGCAGATTCTATTTGCCCTCTGGGCCTTTCTCAACTAATCTGTTCAAATTTTCTTTAGTAATTTCTAGAGACAGGATATAATGTACATTGTTAGGCCTGAAGTTGAGTGTCTTAGGCTTTGATCTGTTAAGACAGATACTCACATTAGTAAACCTTTGAGCTGTCAGTTAATCACACTTAACTTACGTGATTAACACAAAAACAAATTAATGTTAATTTTTTTTTTAATTGCGTTAATTGCACACATTGTTTTGACCAGCACAGAGGACCAGCTCTGGACCAGCTGGAACCTGTGTGCACAGCCCTGACCCCAGGCCACAATGCACCTGCTCCAGACTCACCCGCTCATACTGAGCAGTGGCAGCTACTCCGCATAAGGGAAAAGTGGCCCGTCTCCCTCACTGCTGCTGGGCCCTTCTTGCTGCAGCCACACAGAGCCCATGCCCAGGCTTCCCTATGACTCCTCTACTCTGCTGTCAACCCTGCCTCTGGGCCATCCAAGGAGCAGAAGGGCAACCCGGGTATAGGCTCAGGGTGGCTGCAGCAAGATAAGCCTGGCAGCGGTCAGGGGCAGGAGCCACTTTTCCTTGGTGCTGAGCAGCAGTCTCTGCCTGGCTACTGCCGCTTCTCAACATGGGCAAGTGAATCTAGAGCAGGCATGAGGCTGGCTGGGGTCAGGGCTGCTCGCACAGGTTCCAGTTGGTCTGCTCCGGCCAGGGAGAGTCTGGAGTGGGCACAGAGCAGGCTGGGGTCGAGGCTGGGGCTGTGCACTGTTGGTGGTAGTTGGGAGGAGCCACAGGGTACACAGGCTCTGGGCTGTTGGGTCGGGGGTGCTGACTGTTGCTTAGCTGTGCAATTAAAATTGTGATTAATTGTGGCTATATTTTTTAATCTCACAATTAATTGTGATTAATTTTTTTAAGTTTGTCAGCCCTAAAATCTAGCTTTTTTTTTTCTTCTTTTGCAAGGAAAGTCAGCTTGAATGAATAATTTTTATTTTAGTAAATATTCA
>NW_005842291.1:1093963-1114601 GCF_000455745.1 Alligator sinensis | reverse complement strand
CAGCAGGAAACATTACAGTTCCTATAAAATCAAGAGTACCAGTGGTACATGGTGTTATTTAATGTACATAATTCCCTTTTGAAACAAACTGAGTCATTCTGATTTACCCATGTAAATCAAATATTTGTAAAAAATATTCTAAAATATAACTTTATTTGTTTTCTTTTACCAAACCACCAAACAGCCACCAAACAAAGTAACACGATACTTGACTAACTGAATTTATGACTGAAATACTTTTTGATTGCACTGTTTCATAAGTTGTTGGGAACGGTAAGAAAACAAGGTGGAAAATGTTAAGGGCCCTACAGCACAAAACATACGTTGTGTATGGTCTTATACATTATTATAACTTTATTGTTTTTATTTATTCGTTTCTTTGTTACTACTTCAGAGTATACTTGTGGCGTAGTGTGCTTCATACAAGTACCAATAAGACCTCACTTAAACAACCTAATATGACATTTTTACTGAGAAATGGGGCAGAACTGATGAGTTTTTATTTCTAAGGATTACTGGGTTTGCAGTTTAGTTGTAGTGCTAGGTAGTTTTACAGTAGAATCTTGCTAACCTTTGCATTTCAGATCAGTGTAATATGCTCATCTGTCCTCATATTAAAAAAAACCTGAAGAGATTTGTATATGTTATTGTTTCCTAGTGGTTCTAGAGATAAAGCCACTGTAGAACCTAATATTAATGAATCTGATATACTGCATCAGCTCTTAGCAAATGGAGCCAATGCTGCATTGCGGCTTTTTTATTACCCACCATGTATGGTTTCCAGTTGAATATCCTATTAACCTTATAAAGCAATGCTATTATTTTAATTATATAAATTGAAATAGAAACATATAATATCTGTACCATGCACTGTTAAGGTTGGATCAGTATTTTTGTGTGTGGCTAAAGCCATCATTCACTTGGAAGAAATAAGTCTTTGTAGATGGCAAACCTGCTTGTAAATTTAATTACCAGTAATTTTATTTTTCTCCATGGTTTAACCTCCCTTAGTGTCTGACCAGTGATATCATAAATCTGTACTGCCATCTTCTACTTTGTAAAATACTGAGTAATGGAGAATGAGTAATGTTTCCTGATTTTAAAGGAAAAAGGAGAAATACTAAGACAGACAGGAAGCTCTGAAACCAATACTTATTACTTAATTCATTTATTTAGATATACAAAGACAAATAAAAAATCTATTCTATACCTTTTCTCCTTTGAAAATTATTTAAAAACAAAGTGACATATATGAACGATACTAAAGGTCTGCTTTATATCTTGCTGGTAAACAACAAATCAAACCTTGATGCCAACTATTCTGCATGAAAAATACTGAACAACAAATAACATCAAATCACATTCTAGATTAGATTGTAACAGTAGTCCAGGAAATAGGTAAAATAAAGACCTTCCCTTAAATCATTTGATAAAAGAACCTAAAATATAAATATGACTGATAGACTAACAGGTGACAAAGAATGTCAGTGAAAGTCATAATGTGGTATGACACAATAAACAACAGCTGCTTTATACAAATTAAAAATATGTGAATTATGTGTTTCATAGATTCAGTATCATTTATTCAAAAGCTAATCAAAGTATTTGTATATTTATGGTTATTAAATTGCTCTGCACTTAATGATTAGGTAATGATTGTTATTAGGAACCTCTTCTAGATTACCAAATTTCACATTTCATTTGTATCTTAAACCAATACAAAAACTTAAATCTGAGGGGAAAGCAGAGGCCTACTTCTTATACTGTTATTCCTAGTGGCAGCGTATGAAACCTGAACCCAACAATCTGCCTTGTAAGATTTCCGTTTTCTGTTTACCCTGTATCTTGTATATGAGTAACTGTCCTCCTACGCCATTCTCTAGTGATTGCATCATATTGGATCCCTCTGAAATTACAAAGGGATGTAACCATACATGGTTCTCTGTGTAGGATCTACAGTTTTTCCTCTCTGGTCGCAGATAGCTTTGGCTGGTAACCTTCAGAGAATGCTGCAAACTACCTCTCTTGTGACAACCACTGCAGAAATGGGTTTTTGAGAGGAAATACATCTATGGGCAGAATGAAATGGGAGGAACATTCTCTTGATAGTGTTTTTTTGATTCTTTGATTTGATTTGTTAACATTAGGTAGGGCAAAGCTCTTAGCTAGATATGCTCTGTGTTTTTTACCTTAGAAATCTAAATTATGTATTGTTTTATGTTATATATTATTATTTTCTATGTAGTTATCCTTATTCATTTTGGATTCTTTTTATGACTAGTGAAAATATTTTTTTCAGACTAAATTTTAGTGCTCTAGTTTCTATACATTCATGGCCCCATAAAACAAGAAAACTCTTTCTCCTAACCGCACAGTTCCAATAATGGAAGGAGGCTAGTCTAAAAGCCTTTTTACTGCTATTCAGTCATTCTTTACCTACACCCAATTTTATTGCATTAGAGTAACACATATATATTTGAAAAGATGATGACGATTGTTTTCAGGACTATACAGTGAGATACAAAGCATTGAGGGTAGAGAAACTATTAAAAGTACTGTATAAATGCAGGGAGAACAGGCAGGATAGACATTTGCTCTAAAATTAACAGCTCAGGTGAAGTGAATCCATTAAAGTGTATTTGGAGTTCAAATTTCTATCAAGTTATACTGCATCATAACATGGGTTTAATACACAACTGTTAATATATTAGTCTACATTGTGATCCTCTCCACTACGTTGTCCCTTGGCTTTATATGGTTACTATAATACAAACCCCAGCATAATCTGTTCATGGTATTCTCTCATACCCAAACAGATTCACATGCCCTATTATTTCAAGTCCTAGTAATCTGGCATGTGTACAGATCAATTAAAACAAACACAAAGGAAATAAATGGTTAACAACCCACCTGCAGATATCTAATAAGATCCTATCAGTCTAGTTCTAAAAAAATGGCCATTCAGTCTTTCTCTGACTAAGAAATATACAGTTTTCTACATTATTCACGCTTTAATTATTAGTGTATCTTCAATCTCAGAAATATCCAGTAAAAGTGTTCTTAGTAGCAATTGAGATACTTAGGAGCAATGGAAAGGTGTGAATTGCTCTGAACAATGTTCAGGTGATATATCTCAGAACACAAGCCTTTATCACATTTGCCAATGTTAAATAAATTATTATACAAATAGTTAAGCATCTTACATGTATGAATACAAAACTTAAGTTATCACCAGTGTTCATAGGTTATGATTTTCCTATGAGGATTAAATAACATCTCAAACACCCCTTACATAATATTTTTCTGTGGCAGAATATATCAATAACATGCTCAAGATCAGAAAGCAGCTCAAACGAAGCATCTGAGGCAGATTCCAGATCGATTCCTTGTGCTCTTGGGTCTGCCACTGATTTTCCAGAGAAACAGGTGCTGTGGGTGGAAGATATCTTATCCATTCCAGGGCTAATGCATAACAAAACCATAACTATTATAGTGCTCTACCCAGTTGATTTTTTAATATTACACATGACAGAGCTATTTCAAAATAACATCAACACCTGTTAGCAACTTTTTTTTCATCGTAATATTCAGTTTGAATTTACCTCACTTTTGTCTCCTTTCACTTCTAACTATGCTCCCTTTCCTTATTGTAAAATTCCCTTTATTTTTTTTTTATAGTTAAACTCTTGAGATATTTGTGAGCCACTTGGAAATCTATACTTTAACACAACTAATGGGCTCCTCAATGCAAGTAGCAACCTATCATTACTTTAATAGTAAAGTTTTGTATTATTCTTCTTGGATCCCAAGGCAAAAAATGAACAAACATGGAACATGGAAAGATGAGGCCCTGAACTATATTAACTTACTATCTATCACCTACCTGTCACCATAGTTTACCATGGTTTACTAGTTTCTCTTACCCTATAATGAGTAATTGTAATAATATTTCTAGTTTTGCTACAGCAACCAAGTGACCACTATATTCTTACATAACATAATGCCAATTAGGGTTGTATTTCTAGGTCTTGAAGTTTTTATAATCTGCAAAGAATGGAAATACTAAAGTAACTTCAATCCTTCCTCATTTTTACAGGATTATACATTTTGTAATATAAAAAAAACAAAACTGTACAATCTTAGTAGTGGCATGAAAGTCAACCCACTAGCCTCAGAATCAATCTTACTCTGCAATGTCTCCAAAAATGCATTTAAATCAATTATTTCCCAAAGGGGTGGCATAAACATAGGCTTACAGAAAGTGTACTATGTTATCATTTGAAGATAATTAGCTAACCAAATTTACCATTCACTGTTCAGGTTGCTTGTGTCCTAGCGTGACAAATTTTAATTGGGGCGGGGAAGCTTATTAAGACCACACATACACTATTTGGTTCTTAGAAATTATTTTTTGGAAAGACAAGTAGCCTTTATTAGTCTGCTTCTTTACTACGTTGATATGTAATCCTCTTGATTTAGGACGGTAAGAAAAAAATAGAAATAACTACAATGTAGCTATTAACTGCCTGACAGAGAAATGGACCACCCACAATTTGGAAAGCAAAGAATTACAATACTACTTCAAACTTTGGCTTCAATGTAATCCTTTTTCAGGAAAAAAGTCCTTGAAAAAAAAAAAACCCTTGAAACTCTCAAGAATAAAAAAAAAAAGAAATGAGACATTTTTTTTTGACTCCCATGGATAAAGTCACATTGGCCAAGTTGATAGACGTAGTTGAGTGACATTTACTGACTGCTGGTTGTCAAGCATTTGTAATGGAAGTGCAGTTCCGTTAATGATTTGTGAGATAGCAGCACAGCTGTGAAGTGTGAAGACACTGTTGACCTCTAACCCCAGCTGGAGCTTCCATACTAGGAAATGACTTTTAAGCATATGGACAGAAACCTTTTATTAAGTGTTTCACAGAGCATAATTTACTCCAACTAATATACTGTATATTTCACATATCTCTGTTTTGATACGGTATTTCTTTTAAAAAAATGCTATTGAGGATATTTTTGTGTGAGAAAGTTATATGCTATTTTTTTTTTTTTTTTGGAAAGCATGTAAGCATGTAATTATTAGTCTATATGCCTTTCCAAATTCAAGTAGTTTCTCAAATCTTCATTGCATTCAATTTTTTTTTCTTTGGTGAAAGGGGTCTTGTAAACTGCATTTATTGTTTAAGATTACTAACCTAATAAACCTGAAGTTGCAACACATTTTCTCCCCTGCTATGTACAAAATCTGAAACTTCATGTACTTATATTATAAGCAACCAAAATCCATATAGACTAACAGTACTATTTAAAACTCAAAATGCAAAACAGAAGCATTTCCCTCACCAGTCACTGAAATTGAGTGTAAGAAGAGAGTGTCTTGTCCACCTGACTCATGAAGGAGCTCATAAAGCAGCAAATAATGTTTTGCAGGATACCTTAGTCAATCACTGGATGGTAGGATATGATCCTGCCAATCTTAACTGCTCCTAGCCTCATCCATTTAAGCCGTCAAGCTCCAAGAATCAAAAGGATTCTAAATCTACGTATCAGTAGGAGGTCAAATGATGCAGACCCCATCATGGCAAGAACACGCATTCTGTTAGGGAAACAAAAGGATCCTCTCTGTATTTTTTTTCTCCTCACTTCTGAATATTTCATCTAGTCATACATATTTTAAACTGAGATGGTTTTGTAGGAGAAGTAGCAGCAAGAGTAGTAATAATAAATAAATATATGCATGGGTATTCATAACATTCATTCTGTATAGTGAAATTATTTGTTTAGCTGAAGGTGAGAAATCAAGGTAAAAATTAAAAGGAAAGGTTTAAAAAAATAATTATAATTATTTCATACAATGCCATAAAGTATGATTTCATTGTGCTGGTCCATCAAGGATTCTAGAATCTTTCTGAACCTTCTGATTCACTCTGCCTCAAGTAAGTGGCTTTGGTGTCTTATTTTTGCAGTCCCATTACATGAAATATTTTAAAAATATATCACAAGTTATTGATTTTAAAAAGGAAATAGACAATACGATGCTATGTGACCTTTCATTTCTGGCAAACTGCATAGTAAATGTGCCCATAAGTTGAAAATGTTACCTGATTTGCTTTTGTGGTTGTCAAATGATAAGGCTCGGTACAGACACTCAAAAAGTCCAAGGCAGATTTGAACTAACTTATGCGGGTTTCTTGAAACAGACTAGATTAGTTTGGGTGGGGCACAAAAGCCGCCTTCACTGGCCAAGGCCAACATATTGGGGGCACTCCTGTATGCCTCCCAGCATGCCAGAGACTGCCAACCACAGTGGACTGCAGCCAAGTGGCAGGCCACCTTTGATTGGCTGCTAGGCACACTCCCCCTAACCCACTTCCAGGAGAGCCCCACACTAGACTACCATGGCATGCTGGGCAGCCTGGCCAGCTGCAGTGGTGGCTGGGGGTGGGGGTGTCATGGTGACCTACTCTGGAGCTGTCCTGGAAGTGTTCTGTAGGGAGTGTGGCTGGTAGTTAATCAAGCATGACCCAGCCACTCCATAGAAGGGAGGTTTGGGCTCCTTGGAGCTCCAACAAGCATCAGGCACCCAGCACAATTACAGGAATCACGCTTGCAGGAATCACGCTGGGCACCTGCTGCCACCACCTGCAATTCACTGGAGTTCTGAGGGGCCCAATCCTTCCTTCTGCAGAGCCCCACTATAGATGCTGCCTTCCCCACCTCCCTGTGGCTGACAGCTCACCACAGGCAAGAAGCAGGGCTGGGGACAGAAGCTTTGCTGGCTGGCTCAGTGACAGCCTGTTGCAGGGCCCAGTGCGTGCTCATCCAGAGCAGTGGAGCCTGGCCGAGTTCCAGGAGGCCTCCCTGAGAGGGGGAGGCTAGAAGGATCCCACAAAGGTGTCCTAACATGAACTGACAGAGGACCTGGTACAGAGGTTCGATAGACCAGTCTAGCTTAAACTGATTTAAGTCTGATACCTCATCAAGCCAGGTCTATCTTAGACTGGGTTCTGCCATATTTAAAACAGTCTATGTGACCTGAGCTTCTGTACTCCTACAGGTGTAAATTGGTTTCTGTTCACTTATACTGGTTATATGTCATGTCTGTACCTGGCTTAAGAATGTGTGAGGCAACACACGTTACTTACCAGGAGATGTATCCATTGGTACTTGAAAAATCCATTATTACTATCATCTAAAACAACATTTTTAACAAGAGTTGGCAGCATCCAAAACATCTCCAATAATTAATATTGTTTCACATGCTTGCAGCACAGTGCTTTGAAATGGGAACTGCAAGCACTTAAAGCATTTGATTGAAAAGTTATCTGGTATGTCATCTACTCTTGCTCTATAACCTATAGGTGCGGACAGAAGTGACTTTTTTGCCTGATCTGACCCCTGAAAGTGCTTTACAGCTGTGACTAAAAACAAGTGCACAACTGTAGAGCACTTTGAAAGGGCCCAATCCTATGACAAACTAAACCCTCATTGCATGAGGATTCAGATGAAGATGTTCAAAAACAGAAAGCCTTCAGTAACTTGTGTCTGTGTGCACTGGGAGCAGGGCTGGGTTGATGAGATCAGCCCTGCTACTAGTGCTGTCTTCAGAATGGGAGAGGGGAAAGGCAGTGGAGGAAGTTCAGTCTGAGGTTTTTTTAGCTGGCTCTGGTGTGGGGCAGAGGATCCAATCCACCCACTCCATCCTCCGGCACCAGCTGGGCAACCTGCAGAATGAGCTCCCTTTGCTCCCTTTCCCCCCCTCCCATACTTGAACAATGCCAGGAACAGGGCTCAGCTGCGTCAGCTCAGCCCTACTCCCAGCATGCACAGACACAAGTTACTGAGGGTGCTCCATTTGGGAGTGTCATCTGAATTCTCATGGAATGAGGGTTTAGATTCTCACAGAATTGGGCCTGTTTAAAGTGTTCTGCAGCCACGCTCTCTTCTGTCTGCACTTTAGTATGCCTATATCTTCAGGCAAAATGATGCAACTTCCTGAATTCACTGGTTGAAACACAATAGCTAGTGTCCTTATATAAAGCCTAGCACTGAATGGTCCTGCTCCATGGTTAAGATTCCCTTATGACAATACTAATAAACAATAATAGTAATATCCCTAAATGTGTTATAACACCATACTTCATGAGAGTGGAGACTTTTTTTTCCTTCTCATAGAACCATAAGGATTTTAGCCAAACAAGCAGAACATCAATGAATACAGTGAAACACTAAAATCTCTCTAAAAATCTCAAAAGAGACTAACAAAATTTAAGGCACCTATACACATGTCCAAAGCCTGCTCTGACGCATGCTAACTAGCATGCGTCAGAGCAGACTCAATTAACTGAGTCTGCTGGAGTGTGCTAAATTAGCATGCTCCAGCAGTCTCTGCATTACATGTATTCAGCATCCCCTTGCTTCAAAATGGTGGCAGGGGTGCTTTAACTAAAGTTCGTCTAACAAGCTTTAAAGTGGCCCTGCCATGAGAAAAGCTGCAGGCTTTTTAATTAGAGTGGATCCCGAGAGCCACTGTAATTAAAGTGCCCCCCCCTACTCCCCCCCGCCCGACCCCTGACCCCAGAACATGTTTAAAGAAACCCATAGATACTAAACAGGAAATGTGTTACTAACAGAAGAATGGTAGATATGCTTTGGGATTTTCTCTTAAATAAGAAACTTGCCTGATTAGTTATGTAGGTTTCAGTATAAATTGAAGCAGTAAATGATTTTCCATCTGTGCAAACATTGTTTATATTATTGCCACTGGTTTTCTTACTTGTTGTACGTGCCCACCAACAGCATACTAAAAATTATGCAAACACAAAATAAAATATGGCTCCTGTTTTATTTAGTTTCTCTTGCTGCCAAAACAAACAAAAGCTTTACAACAATTAGGCTACCACTGTATGATGACAGATATTCTCTAATTGTCTTCTTGTGCTTACCCATCTGCTTATACGTATTATCTCCTCTTTATGTTTAGTTTGTAAGCATTCAGGGGCAAGATCATTGTCCATAACTAGAAATTCATCTGGCTCCTAGGTCTGATGATGATGATGATAAAGATGATATGATTATGCCTACAACATCCCCCATGTTATTAACATTGTAATACAAATTAACCACCATCACCATACCCAATGTTAGCTAAATAGTTTATTTTTCATACATTTATTTTCTATTTAAAATATATATTTTTAACTTAAAAAAAAGGGAATTTAAACTATATCTTTAAATATATCTGATATATTTTGTCTCACTTGTGCCCCCTGGTCATACTGAGTTTATAAGACAAACTAAAGCTTTTATGTAAATGAGGAAACTAAAATTGTTCAGGATTGTACAAATGGTATTAAACAATATAGCTGAAGAGACACAATGCAATATGGATCAGAATTTGAATAGTGTGAACCCTGGAAAGGAAACATCTCTTTGCACTGCAAAGGAAGCACAGTCTGTTTATAAAGGTAAGACTAATTGTTCACTGTGCCCAAGTCTGGTGGCATTTTAGGTGAAAGGTAAATCTCCCACAATACTCGCAAACAAAATGAGATAGAGTCTCAATTATATGGTGAATTGGACTATACTTTCTCCATACAAGATTCTTTATTAGGAACAAACTCATGATACAACATGTAACTGAAAGGTGGAGAAGTATTAGAATAGTCTACTTCAGAAGTGATTCAACCCGCGGCCCACAGGCCAGATTGACCCCCATGAGGCTCTTCATGGCTCAGGAAATTTGGCGGCAGGAGAACAGTGGCACTGTTCCCACACTGCCAAATTTCCAGACCCATGCAGAGACCCAGGACCTGCATGGTGGATCAGGTGCCCAATCCCAGCATGCAGTGCCAGGCAGAGGTGGTGCTGGGCCCCAGGATGTATGGGGCTGGCAGGGTATGAACAGTGCCAAACCCCCAGAAACCAATCACAGCAGCAGGAGATGGCACTGGACCCCAGGGACCAACCCTGATGCATAGGAGCTGGAGAAGACAGTGCCTGTGGACTGGCCCTGCCCCAATCTGAATCCTTGGAAGTTTTCAAGATCAGGTCAGACAGACATGTGGTTTAGTCAGGGATGATCCTGCCTTGAGCTAAGTGCTGGACTAGATGACCTTGTGAGTCCCTTCCAGGGCTACTTTTCTATGATCCTAGGTCTGGATCTTATTGCTTGAAACAGCTCTCAGTTCTGATGCACTGAACAGTATAAGCTTGCAAAGCACACAATGTTACAATGATCACTGAATGAAAAGAAACTAAATTATACTTAAGTGCTATGGGATACCCCCTTTATTAAATAATATATATAAAAGTGTATATTTGCTGAAAGTTTTGTTTTACGCACCACTTGTACCCAGCAAGGGGACTCCTAGTGGAGGCTGACTGGCCAGATTAAAGGGTACTTCAGAAGCTAATTGGCTTCTGCACACCTGAGAAGAGAACCTATATGTCCTTTTCTTCTTCTTGGATCAGCATGCTGCACTCCAGAGGCAATGGTCCCCCCACGCACCTTACTATTACAATACAACTAAGTTGCTGGCTCTTGTGTGGGCCATACATCAACCACCTTTTATAGCTGAGCAGGAATTTTTCACTCCTTGCCAGACTAGCCGAGGAGCTTAGAATGCTGATGGGTAAATTGGCAGGTGTCCAGTGCAGGTACACATCCAACAAGAATTATAGTTCCCTGAAAAAGTAGTACAGAAATCAGGACTCAAAAGAGGGCAGTGCCAGGGCATGGAAAAGCCAGAGGGTTCCCAGCAATGGTGCTCACACCAAATTCAAATGCTTGGAAGAGAGCTAGTATAGCTTCTTCCACCAAAGTGTAACTTTACCCCTAGGTAGCAACACTTTTTTTTTCTGGTGGAGGTATTGCTAGAGTGTTTCTCAGATGTATTAACAAAAGTATATTGTAAATTAAACCACAGTTGTCATGCGTTGCTTTTCTTCATGCGCTACATGAGATAGTCACAATCTTTTGCTTATTTTCATTTATCCATCCTAACCTACTACTGCTGGGAACTCTCTGGCTTTTCCCTAGCATGAGTTGTGGGTATGAACAAGGTGGCCTTTTACTGTACCAGGTAGTAAGAGCACCAAGCCCTGGTGCTACCTCCTTCTGAGTGCCTTGAACAGTGATGTCAAAAAGCTGACAGACAGGTGACTTATTAGGATTTGGTATTTTTCAAACATGTGAACTTCCAGACTTTTCAAGGAACCAGTGAAGGTCTATGTGACGGAGCGAGAGAGAGCAAACAAAAGCCCTGGGGTGCCTTACATGCTGGGCAGGGGAGATCAGGAGCAGAAAAGCAGCCTGCAGCAACAGATAGAGAGAGAGTGAAAACAAACAACACTCACAGCATGGAGGGCTGGCAGGGCTGCAGCTGGAGACCGGAAGGGAAGAGAAACATTCACCACACTTCTGGAGCAGCATCTTGCTCAGGATTGGAGGGAGGCTGCCCAGAGGTACTTCCAGCCCTGGAGAGGGGCAGAGAGGGGGCAGTTCCCTGCAGGCTGCAGGGAGAGAGGAGCGCCTGGGCCGGCTACCAAGGGTTGTGAAAATTGCCAGAGGGAGGCTGGGGGTGTGACCCTGAGAAAGAGGCAGGTGAAGGCCTGCCCACACGTGGCTGTTGATAATCTCCAGAGTGGAGCAGCTGAGGATCCGGGAAGAGAGAAAACACACGGCTTTTGATAATCTCTGGAGCAGCGTGTCAGCTGAGGACCCAGAGGAGAGGCCTGAGGAAACTGCTGTTCCAGGTTATAGCCTTGCTGCACATGGGAGAGATCCCATTGGGACTGTGAATGTTCACAAATGAGCCAGACAGGCCTGTTCAGAACAGTGACTGGACTAACTGATTTGTTTTGCTGTTGTGATTGGGATTTGAGAGCCTGACCCCCGGTGAAGGGGACATGGACTGAGCCTGACAAGGAGACTGAGAGCAGTCGGGGGGGGGGAGGGAATTGGTTCTTTTTCCTATTGTTTGATACTTGAGTACAGGCCAAGGCCAGCCCTAGAAGGGGTATACCTAATCAAAGCCAAAGGTTGCCTGGGTGATAGAGGGCAGAATAACAGACTAACAGGAAGTGCTGCAACCTGGCTGCAGAGGATTTTAAGCACCATCTGGAGAAGCTAGGCTGGGGTAAAGGGGAGGTTTGGAGCCCCACAGAAGAAAATGGGGATTGAGACCAGGTAAGATCACCTTGGGCATTGCCTCCTAGAATATAATTCCATTGAAGTTGTGGCAGACGAGAAACACAAGATCAATTTCCTGGGAGACCAGGTCATCCGAAGCCAAGGTCCACCCTGTCACTGCCTGTAGGAAAACGAACTCAGGGCAGTGGTAGCAAGCCCTACTGTAGCAGAAAGCCCCTTTTCCTCTTGCCTGCAGTTGCTCTCCCCTCCTTGGATATGTTTTTCCTCTTCTACTTTTTTCCCCCTTCCTCTTTCTTTCACTTTAAGATAAGGAATTGTGTTTTGAAATTTGTATGTGTGCATTTTGTATCTCCCCTTGTATTTTGGTATTTTTATCTATTTGTGCGCCATGGCATTACTTTTGTAGCTTATATCTTATACTCCTCACCTTTCAACTTTCAACTAAATGTGTTTAGTTTCATAAGTAAGTTATACATTGTAACAATGTTAACAAGGGCAGGAGTCAAACTGCCGCTTCCCTGTATCAGGCTGGCCCCTGAAAGAGCGAGTGAATCAGTGATTGAATGTGTAACAAGGTAGCACACAGCAATTAACACCTAAGGAAACTGCAGATCAACCAACGGAAGAACTCAATAGAAGACAATGTAACAACCGGGAAATCTCTAAACGTCACTGATCAAGGGCTAGAAGCCCTGGCCTGAGTTAATCAACGCTGGGGACCAACTTTTGGGCTGAATATCTCCAGACCGACCGCTCCCAGAGCCCTATTCAAAATTAATCAAGAGACTCCCAAACCTGCACGTACATGTGGACGACCCCTGGGGCTGACAGATGCCATCCTGTAGCCACCAAGGGGGGAAGTCCCACGAGGGTCAACAACCCCTGGATTGGGCGAACCTGAAAACTGGGGAGTCACCAAAGTCTGCCAAGGACAGATAAAAAGCAGTGAAAAGTGACCCTCTGTGGCACCCTTTGATCTCCAACTTGACCAGCACCCGACCTGTCCAGCCAGAAGGACCAGCCAGCGACCCCCTTCTGGAAGATAACACCACGCTGAAATTAGCCTCAATGGCAGACTCCAGTGCCTGTGGGATAGGTATACCTGACTCTTGTAGCTTGCTACTGTGTGTGTGCGTGTGTGGGGACCAGCCCTAAGGTTTAACTTCATTACAGTGCTTCAATCCGCCTAATAAACCAGAATTTTAAGGATCCCGAGTTGGACATTTGTAGCCAACACTACGACACCTACAGCCGTCACAGTCTATCTGAACTGCATGGATTCTGCTTCTGAACTATACTAAATGACAATAAATAAATGGTACAGTGCCTTTGGTTTAATATATAGCATTTAAACATAAGCGTGATCTTATATATGAATACATACTACATGGCACACTTACAAACAGATAATGAATTAATAAACCGTGCATTTAGTAATTATGCCTTCTGCAAAATTCGATCCTGCAGTCAGCCTCTACCTTCCAAGAAGTCAACATGAAATGAAGCATCCTAGGATATATACCTCATAACTGCTAATACAGCTTTGTATCTTGCACGGCTAGCATTTATTTGAGAACAAGGCCAATGTCAAATTTTGAGGTGATTACATTTAAACAATATTTATACAGACAGATGAGGAGATGTAAGGATTTTTCCCCCTCATGCATCCTCTACTCCATTTGGTATATGGCTAATACTGTCTCTAGCTTAATTGCCTGTTGCCGTTCACATTACACTATACTGTTTTACAGACCCACAGCAGCTAGAATCTGTAGGAAAGGTCCCAGAAATTGATTTAGAGGCTGAAACACAAGCATATCCAATCCTGCTTCAATACACAGCTATCTATCTTTGTTTGAGGACTGACACATGGTCCCCACATGTACTGGTGAAAACACAACCCTGCCAGGCACAGCTCCAGAGAGATGCAATCTAATGATGGATAGGAATAACCTAAACATAGTAACATGTGATTATTAAACCTTACATAGTACTACAGACAGCATTACTACATTTCCTGCTACATTTCTTCAAGGATATCAAGCTATTCAAGATATGTCTAAAGTATGACAAGCATATGATGAAATTTAATGGTATATAAGCTAGGGCAGACTATTTTCTGAAGAACAACTTAATGGTGGAAAGTTTTTTAAAAATTTAATTGATCTTCTGGCAAATCCAGAGAAAATTAAATTAGATACTGGAACTTTTTCATTAAGAGGATTTGGCAAAATAAAGTTAATAGATGGAAAGCTTTCTGCAATTAAAAGTGACAGGTACATTGCTTTCTCTATGCCTTTAAATCACATCAATAAGCTCTATCTGTCAAAAGGGCTAGTAAAATGCATTTTTTAAACGCCTTCCAATTTACTCAACTTCTACTAGGCAAATAATGTATTATCATAAGATATATAGTTAGTGTCATAAAACAATAACTTCCTTAAAGAGCTAAGTTTTCTATAGAGTTATACATCTAATGCATTTAGGAAAATGTATTAAATCATGAAGTAATTCGTATCCCATTCCTCACACACTTCATTTGTCAGCAGGACTTCCTACTTTAATTTTTAACCAAAGCATTCGAAATATGCAGCTTGATTTCTCTTATTTAAACACAGCTGCCCATGATAAATCAAACTAAATAAAAACTTTTCAAATTCAGGTCAATCATGTTCAAGCAACTATCTATTCTGCATGCTTAAGGTGACTGGATACAATCAGATGGTCCTGATGATTGACCTTGAAATACAATATTTATATCTGTGTCCTGAAAACTGCCACTATGAATTCCAGATGAAAGGGGCCACTGGTGGGATAGGAACCCAATTTATTGTCTGCTTGTAATGGGGAAAAAACAACTACATGATAGCAAAGACATCTAAGAGAAATGACCCACCAAGCCAAAGGAATGCCAGGTGTCTCAGGAAGAGAAATGTATGAAGGATTCTGACTCATGAGCAAGCAGAATAATGCAAATCACAGGGAGGGCTAGCTGGGAGGTATTTTAAAGTATACAGGTAATGAGATCTGGGTCCTTAGATCCTAGGTTTTGCAGGGTCCAAGTCCCCATATCAGGCAGGGCTGGCAAAATCAGCAGAAAGGCTGATGTCTGAAGATACTAGGAGGACTCTCAGGAAGTTAGGTGGTCAGAGAAGATGGCAAAACATTGTTTTTTTGTTGTTTCCAACCTTATGGTCAGTGTTTCTTGTATAATTATTTTCTCTTACATAAATCCTTTTGTTATTTTTGTCTCATTTTTTTGCTTGAGGTAAAGAGTAATTTATGGGCAAGTGATATTCTAGGTTTACCCATTTTACAGAAAGCGGGACCGAAATCTTCTCTCACAACCCAAAGGGAAGGCACACTAGAGCTGGCAGAGATTTCCCTGCTGTATTGGTGAGGTCTGGAATAAGGACAGTGGAGCTGAAGTTTGTGGGTATAAGGACAAACCTTGGTCTGTTCTTTAGGACAACAGCTGAGAGAAACTAAGAGCTGTGGAGGGGTACCCCAGGGATGGATATGTGGTACCTTACTTAAGGTACTCTCCTGGGTAGAGGGAAATCTCAAATTGAATTCCATTAGGCCAAGGAGGGCCTAAAGCCCAGGTCTTCCACTTCCTTGGCAAGTGTTTTGACCACTAGATTTTTGTGCGAAAGGCGCACTTCAAGAATTGTGTTCAAGAGACCTCACTGCAGGCACCGTTGTTTGAACTGAATGTTGCAATCTGTTAGAATTTGGTGTCTCCCCTCCGTGTCTGGATTTTGAGATGATGCCTAATTAAAGCATCAATCTCCAAGGAGTAGAAGAAGTTCAGACACACACTTCTACCTATTATTATTGGCTACCTCCATGTGCCTCATTGCTAAGTGTCTAGTAGCTCTGGCTTGTTCTATGGAGCAGCACATGTCTCTCCATTAAATACTGGGCACCTAAACTTGTGGGGTTTTTTTAATCATTCTCCTAGGACAAGGTGCCTACTTAGAAAAATGGGGGCACCTACAGGAGTGATGTCGATCTACCCCTCATCTGCTTTCTCACCATTGTTCTATACATTAATTCCAATCAGTTACTCTTGTACCATTATGAACAACATTGGACTAAACTTTGATCTTGTAGTTATCATTTCATGGAACTGGTCAGAATATCAGAATATTCTAATAAATTATTTCATATTAGGAGCACTTGAACTTCTCCAAAAATGTTGCCCTGCCCTTCCCATACCCCTGTCCAAAGCTTTTTCAGCTACATTGGAAAAATTGGTCAGACTTAATTCTAATTTGGAACAAGGTTTCTGTAGCCCCCTATCTAGATTCATAACAAAGCATATCAGAGATTTATCTCAAACTTGAAATTGAAAATCTCCTCCCAATCTCTAAGGAGATAAAATTTCAGCAAGGAATGTGAATATTTTTTAGGAGTGCTGCAAAATCGAAGCAATATCATTAAAAATGTAGGACCAGTTCTATGCTCCAGGAGAGTACCATAATAGCTATGCTGTTTCACACAGTATAGTGTGCATGCTGAGACTTCAAAACACAGCAAGAACTAGCTAGCATAAATGATGCAGATGCTAAAAAAAAGGAAGACTAAAGTCAGCTATAAGGCGCATAACTTTTTTTGTTGACTAACTCTCTTAGGTAGGTCAGTGGGGTACTAAATTCTAAATGTTTGTTTCAAACCAATGTTAAAAAAAATTGTAACATTTCAGTTAAAAATAGCTCTAAAATATGTAAAAAAAGAAAACACATACAACAGTCCTGTGAAGTATGCATTTCTTGAAGTATTTTTCTACAGGCCAATTTTTTTCAAATGTCTCCCTTGGCTCTCTCTCCACTGATGGCTCATCTACTCCTTGAATTTGTTAAAATGAGCCTGATTCTGCTTTCTGATATTGGCATACCATGCAAAATATTATATTAAAAAGAACAGTGAAACCAAGCAAATATAAATAAATCATACATAAGTATAGGGAAGAGTTGTATGAGTGAAAAGAGAGAGTTGGAAAACAGGTATTACAAAAGGTATAATATTTTTAAAAGTTCAGGATGGAGGTACATCCATTCTATAAATATGTTTAAATCTACTAACTGTATTGAGTTCTGATCACGTATTTTATAAAATAGGTGGTCAAGTACTTTAGTCTGGAACGTTGAACTTTAAACATTACTTAAATGTTTTGCTGAATCTTTGCTTTAATCTACAAACATTTTTATCCCAAATTCCACACAATTGTTAATTTACAATACTGATAAACATTACAAACAGTAATAGTATGATTACATTAAATGGGTTTTTTGTTCATACCTATACCAAGTCATACCTGAAATTTTCACTTCCATTAGGGGAATATTTCATCCCTGTCAGAAAATTACCCTGCATGTAAACATATCTCTTGAATTAAAAACTTTCCAATGTCAGATAATTAACCTGATCAAATGTTTTCGTACATGGTACAATATGTATGATGTCAAGGATACAGAAACAGTCTCTCTCAGTCCATTTCCCACAATATTTTCAATATTATATGATTAATCATTTTCACCTCACAATAAGGAATACAAAAATTCGATCCCCTATGAGAAAAGCTTCATATTTTTTTTATTCTGACCAGAAAAAAAACAAGGAAAACGATATTTGAGTGATAAAGTAGATTATACTGTTAGGTTAAAAAAAAAAAAAAATCAATCCTTGCCTCTGTAGAATCACATATGCGTGCATGCACACGTATACATTAATTATTTAGAGTAACTATGTATTAATAATATTTTCTATTAAACAAACTTTTAAAAACATAATATTCATACTGTCCATTTTCTCAAACTAAACACTGAAAACAGAATGTTGTAGTTGTTATATATTTCTTTCATATTTCTAGGTAATGTCAGAGATACTGTAGCTGTGATGGTCCAGAAATATTGCAAGATACAAAGACTTCTTAGGGTCATATCTTTTATTGGACCAACTGTGTAGCTGAGAGAGTTAAACAACTTTTCGAATGCAAGACAGAATGCAAGCTCTCAAAGAGTGTCTTGCTTTCAAATGCTTGTCTAATTCTGTCCTAGCTACACAGTTGGTCCAAAAAATGATATCATCCTAAATGATAATTGAATCTTTCAGATTTCTAACAATTGTGAATATGGCCTACTAATCTTCTAGCCCTTAAAAAAGTATTTAGCTCAGGTTTACCTTTGACTAATCACTTTAAGAATAAAAAAAAAGATACTTTACATTTTTAGGAACAAGTTTACATGATTTTTAAAACCCTAGGAGATTTCAGAAAACACTGTGTAAAAAAGAGGCACTTAGGGCCAACATAGAAAAAACTATGCAACCTTAATAAGCACCTCTGATAGAAAATGAAATGCTGTCCCCAACTTTACCATCAATAGTAAAATTACTCATTTAGTTTATTGAGGCCAGGATTATGCCTAATTACAGCTGCATAGCACATGTCTAATATATCACTTTTAAATTTGATTTTCTGGTAATTGCCCATTCAGCTCTTTATTTAAATTCCTAAAGCGGGGTTGAATGTATTTCATAGCACTTTTTAATATTAGAAATGGAATACAGTTATGCATTAAGGCTCTGCATCTTGGTAAGTTAAGATCCACATAAATTTGATACAAACAAAAAAAAGTCCGCCATGCAATTTTGTGTTGTGCATAATGCCTATACATGTACTAATTCAAGACATTAAAAAACTAAAAATGTAGCAGATGCATAAAAATAGGGGGATTTGAATGAGAATATCATGAGAAGTTAAACACACAAGCACACAATAACCATATTTGACTTTAACTGAGTTGTGCCCTTATATCTCCCTGAAATTCTTTGCTTTGCTTTCCTAAATTTCCCTCTAGATTAACCTTTTCTCACATCTGGTTGTATGAAGAACCTATTTCTATGGAGCTGCTGGACAGTTCATTAGAGCAGCTCCTGCTGTTTCTTCTACTTAAGAGGAGGGGACTGTAGTCACCATATAGGCAAGGCCAGGTCGACATGTTTCCTAACAACTTCTGGTAGCTTTGATCAGTCTGGTGGTTCATACATGATTCACAGACAATAAAAATGGGCAGGAACTTTGAAGTATTTCCTGCTGCTTCTTTGGAACCTAAATATCACTACATATTAATTCACACAACATACTGATGGGATTTTTCAGTGGTTTAAAATAGATGAAATTAATATGAATCATTTAAAGCATATTCTGGAGAAGTTATAATTCTTCGGCTTAAGAGAACACTGTAAAAAACTATTTAAATGCACTGTTAAACATAACAAATCTTGAGGATCCAATATTTAAAATGCTACTATCAGTTTTTGTCTCTTCTGTAGTTCAGAACAAAATTTAAAATACTGTGTTTATATTGCTTCATCAAAAATATTGTTTTGCAAAATGCTTAAAAGAGAATGCTTTAACTTTTCCAGCATGCTATTCTTTGCCATGTGGTGGCAGAGGACATGAAGCTGCATTTACATGCTTGAAACAGAGCACCCAGTGTCCAGAAATACTCCCAACTGTTCAGCTAAGTTTCTTTTCTTGACACCTCCGGTGGTCAAGCTGAAAGTCAAATAGTTTGAAGTAATGAATGAATACTCCAGGACCCCCTTTTTTTTATAATAGCATAATTGATTGAGGCGCTGGCTTGAGAGGCCTTACCTCATTTCCCACACATTTTCTGACCCATTTTGTCTGCCTTTTCTCAGAAGGGTTTTGCACATTATATTGTAGGCTAAGCAGTAAACTAATTATCTTGTTCAAATCCCTTTGCAACGCCTCTAATCCTATTAGTTATAAGAATGTCTGAATACTGATTGCACAACTTTTTAAAAAAAAGAAGAAAGAGACAGAGAGAGAAAAGGCCAAACTGCAGGATCCAGGAGTACCCTCTAGCTAATTCACTTGCCCAAGACTTGAGTGGACACCTAAGATTCCCATCTTTCCAAGAATATGGGAAAGATAGAACAAGGGACAAATCATGACCTTTGTTATAGTTTTCTGTTATCTTTTATACCTACTTGACAGCAGCTACTAAGATCAAGAAAGTTTTGAACACTTTACTCACAGCAGATCTTGCTGAACCTTGACCCCAGTTAACAGCTAAGTTTCTCTCTTTCCCCTGTCATAATGAACATTTTAATGAAGGGGGTGACAATATTGCAATGTGTCAAAGAAGCCATACGAAGTACAGGAAATGAACGAATGTTAGTATAGGTCTCTATAGGCCCTATGAGTCCTATTTCTTTTCTTCAAAGAATCCTCACAAGTCTTATTAAAGGCCTCACTCTCTCTGCTGAAGATACTAGAGCTGTTGCCTCCTGCTGTCCAATAGTGAGTGAACTTTAATCACTTTTCCTATTTTGTTCACACTGGGGAAGGAGCCAGGCTCCACTGAAAAGCCCGCAGTCACAGTCGATGTTAAAGAGCATGAAATTTATCTGACTTCCATAAAAGATGAGTTTTGCCCTTCCATTCCT
>NW_005842291.1:1088258-1093885 GCF_000455745.1 Alligator sinensis | reverse complement strand
ATTCCTGCTTTTGCTAAGCTGGCTGCTCCGGGGACAGCTATTCTCTCCTTCAAAAATAAATATTTGCTTTTAGAGTGGCACGATGCTGCTGCCTAGGAGCGTCTTTTCCTTTGCCTTTTAAACTGTAAACCTAGTTATTTCCACCTATAAAGCACACTTATGGTATTGGGGGGTGGGGGTGGGGGGGACAGGGACTTTATCATTTAGACAAGCTGTTTTGCAAATGAAGGTTTAAAAAATGTAAACAGTTACTGTTTTACATGAGTAATAAACTCTGGCTAATTGGTTACCATAGAAGCAAATTCACGGGAATTCTCATACAGTAATAGATAGTCTAATACTTTTTTCTGTAGAAATGTCACACTGCTGTGCCAAAATAAAATCCACTGCTAAGCACGCAGTATAAATGTATTTCACTATGGGCACAGCATCCTGCATCTCAGTTTTTCTTCCACTGGATGAATATGGAAATTCAATAACAACAAAAACTTCAGTAAGTTCTTTGCCTCAAAACTTCTGAAAATCTGCAATCGTCCTGAGATACCTATGGGGGGAAAAAATCATGAGTTGTTTAGATTTCCATTACAGTGGCTAACTAACAATGGAAGTCACACCTAAAATGAAAGGATAAAATGCTGCAGTAGGTTCCTTTTATAAACAGCAGAGTATGACAGACTTCCTAAACATCTGAAGGGACACAATTTCCCAGTGTGTGCACCTCTGACAAAGCATATTTCAGTAGTAGCATCAATTCCCTTTATTCCATTATTAAAGCATTTCACTCCAAATACAGTATTGAACAATCAGCAATTGTTCAGAAACAGCAAGTTCCCACTAAACAACTTCAAAAGAGAGCAAACCCCCAAATTTCCCCAAACTTCATATATGCATATTAAAAGAACTGACAAGCAGAAAAAAAATTGTGCCAAATAGGCTTGTTTAATAAAATACAGGACTGTGTAAAGATGGAATGAAAAGTGGTGCTTATTCACTGACCATCCACCCTGCATGCCATAACCCAATCTAATCCTCAATTGATACTGACAACTGCAATGACAAGGGCTAAACTGGAGTCATAAGTGGGAGTAATGATAGACTGCCACTTTAGTGTGTCAGCAATTTCCAGATTAAAATTAATACCACACAAATGCTCTTCTGTAAAGCAGAGACTTATCAAAGCAATGGAAGCCTTTGTTTAATAGCAATGCCTCCTGAAAATGTGCCACAGAGTCTGAAAACAGTGGCCAGTGAACAACAAGGGTTAGCTGTCTGTCAGGAGGAATGCAATAAACACGAGGAAATTGTTAATGTTGTATTTTTAGTTCTGGCCACCTAGGGGCACTCAAAGTCCTAGAAATGTTTTACAAATCCCCTGTTTTGTGTGTCACCATTCTTAACAGAACACATTCTCTATCAAGTCATCCAACATTATATAGCACCTAAACAATAGTCTCTATTAACTGACACCTTGTTTCAGTATAACAATATTTTTAGTCCTTTTTCAAATGTTTATCTTATCCTAATATTAGTATGTCATAAATCAAACTCTTTCTTTATGTACTGGGACTACCTGAAGGCTTCAATGAGTCTTGAAGGTTGTCAATCAGCAGGCAAAAATATACAGATTATATTCTTTGAAGAAATGGATTTCAAATTCAAGCCTAGACTTCTGCTTCTGAATTGTGAAGCAGCTGAAAACTGCATGGAAAGGTACCTCAGGGGGAAAATCTCTTGGCTGTACTCCATGACAGAGTTGGAAAGAACAATGCAAAAATGGAAATTAATCTAAAATCCAGGAACACAACACAAGGACAAGTGAATTGTAGTATTGTATTTCTGAAATGTTCATTTTTATAATTTATATTTTCACATACTTTAATTTTATTTCTGAGCCCTAGTATTACAACATGACTGCCCTCATGCTTTGAAAAAAGATGTGTGCAATTAATTTGTCAAATTTATTCTCAAACAATTGTATTATGAGGTGATACACTAATTATAATGTATTAGACTGAAGCAAGTCATTCACAAACTCTTGACTGCAGCAGATTACTAGCCAATAGTATCTAATATTTTATGATCAAGTTTTACAGTACGAATATTCTGACTATGCCACATTTTTTTTTATTCAAACAGGGTTCACTTAACAAGCAGAATGCAGACCTGCTGCTTTCCCTCGTGGCCAACTTCACTTGTTCAAAGTCTTAGAGAATCTTGGAACGCTGCAATAGCTTTTAAAGGAACTTTGGCCTGCAGCTGTTATTAACTAGCTTTGGACGTATGGACCTCCACTGACAAGCACCTCATGTAGAGAGGTTAAAAAATTGCTACCATATGCTTTCAACTTTTCAAATCTACACTGTAAAAGTTTTTAAAAAAACCCAACACTTTCGCTACTTTACATGTACAAACCAATTTGCGCATAAACCTATACAAGTTTCTAGCATATTTAACTACCATGAAATTATGAAAGAAATATTTCATCTCATACAATGGTAATGCAGTGTTGAATTTTCAGCTGCTGATTTCAGTAAAAGGATCTGTTATTTATGTATATAAAAATTCTTAAAACTTTTAGGATTGGATACAAATTACAAACTGACACCTTTGTTAATTCAAAATTAAATAATAAAAATCCTGTGCTACAAGAATGTTTAGATAAGAATAAAATTAAACCTGCTCAATCTTAATTCTGACCCCTTGTACATGTAAATGACAATCCTTAATTGTGGTCATCAAGTAATACTTTCCACAGAACTCCTTGCACATATACACCCCCCCCACACACACCCCCACCCCACACACAGTGAAGCAGCTGAACTATATGCAGTTGAAGAATAATATTTTGTATCTTCGTCTTTCAGTAGGTGTGACCATTTGCTTTGATAGCCCATAGTTCTACCTGTATACTATATATGCCTGCCTGATTCACTAAGCATAGCCTATGCTATTCACTAAAGAATTTAACATCTGAGTTATCCTAATGTAAATCTAGATTAAATTCACTGACTTCAAATATAACAGGTAGCATTATGCTATTTTTATTATAAGATCTGCAAATGTGTTCAATAAGCACAGAGGGTCACTCAAAGGCTAGCTCTTAACTGACAGCCACAAATGGATTAAAATACCATGCAAACCAATGTCAAAAAGTGATTACAAAGTATATGTATTTCTTCCAATCCAGTGAAGAAAATTCTAAGCTATGAGAGAGAGACCCAAACAAAAAGACCTTTAACAAACTCATGTTCCTGTTGTAACAGGTAGAGCGCAAAAGAGATCTCACTTCTGCTCTGCAACGCGACCTGACAAGAAGTTTTCCAAGCTGTAAATCCAAACTGGATTGTGCCCACTCTTTATTTAACTCAGTACTTTTCAATGACTGTATCTTAGTTCTGAAGTCAGATTACTTGCAACAGGCATACAATGGCTACATACCAGGAGTGACAAGATGAGCATGGGAGCAGAAACCCTTGTTCCAAATATTTGGCTTGATCACATAAGTAGCAGCCAGAGAAACACTTCAGTTTTGTATCTATCTTAGGTGCTTACACAACATCCACTACTAAACTATCTAAATACCTATCATCTTTGATAGATTTTTCCACTTCACCTATGTGAAATACACAAGGACAGTACTATTACTTCCATTAGAAAACATCTGAGGTAGACAGACTAAGCACCTAACTCAAAAAGACTTAGGGATTTGTTACATGGTAATTTTGAGTGGCTCCTGAAACTCAGCCCCTAGATTTCAGCACAAAGCACATCAGTCATAGCTACTTGCATTCAAAACCAAAGGGGATGGTGGTCTTTGGTTAACACACTCATCCAGGCAGCAGGAGCCCAGTTAAATGTCTTCTTCAGACTGAAGAGAAACTTCAGGAAAGTTCATTAACTGTCAATTGAGAGTTTAGGCTGAGTTTGGGAAAACTGAAAACAACCTGTTGAAGCCAAGCCATTGTGTGGCTACAAGAAGTATGACTTGACTCTGGTGATGAGGGCTAGGAGTAGGTGACTCCTGTTCTAGTCCCTGCTCCAGGGACTGCTTATGCATTTAGCATTAAAGAGTTATTAGACAGAATTAATTAACATAATTGAGAGAAGGGCCTGGAACCCAAGATACCTCCTTTAACGGACTGCCCTTATCTGGCCAATAAAAGAATCCTCCCTCTAGCTTATTCTTTTGATATTTATGAATGAAATCACGTGCTTGAAAACTAAATATAGATTTCATTTCTGACATGATTTTTCTTCAATAACATTTGAAAATTATCTGAACACATTAAGAAACCCCAATTAAGATGGGAAAGAATGCACCATTATTTCACACACTTGACAGGTGCACTAATGGGGATCATCTTTCATCTCCTGTTATTTAGATTAACCCAAAGTCAACACACAAAGAAAATATTAGGATCCTTAATATACAAATCAAAACTGCTTTAGGGGTATATTTGCTCTCCAACATGTAATTCCCATTACCATTAATAAGAGTAATGCAGTAAGTAAAGAATATATTGCTTAAATATACATTGATTTTTCTAATAATTAATATAGCCTGTATTGTACAGTATAATTTATTTTCCTTAATTTCCTCCAATATATCATTGGTATTGGTAGTGTGGAATAATTATCTTACTCTGTTTTGTAATGAGTAATAATAGCTCTACTTATTCAAACAAATGTACTGACTTCCCTATGCATTACTAACTTTACTAGTGTCTTGCAGACCTGTTCCAGTTTAGAAATCTGTCAGCATTTTTATAGAAATCACCATCAAGCTTTTCAGTCTGTATGTAAAACAAGTATTTTAATTAAATTTAAATGATATTGGCAACAAGGTCTTTTATAATATTCCTGGCCAAGGATCAGGAAACTACAGCCTGTGGAGTATTTGATCCAGCACACAGACAGGCACGTCAGTGGCATTCACTCTCCCACTGCTGCCATGGTGAGCAGCATTTTAGAGCTTACCCATCTGCCCACCCACCTACCATTAACCTGAACTGGGTCAATCTGGCCCAAAGCCTAAAAAGGTCATTGACTCTTCTTCTAGACATTTTGCAAGTGGGTGTGATATTAGGGATTGTAGAAGGGCAAAGTAACATTTTGACCAGTTTTATAATAGCTTTGTATTTTAACTAAAAATAGATTCAGCTCTAAAATGAAAGCTTCCTTTGAAAACTATTTCTTTCTGTTAAATATACCAATAGGGCGTGTCCAGATGAGTATGCACGTGCCTCTTGCAGCATCCCAAACCAGTTTGAGATGCTGCGAGACATGCTAGGAACAAAAAAATGTTTTCCATGCTGCAGGGTCAACATTTGATACCTGGAGATCTTGTATCAAAAAATATCCTGGGGGAAAAAAGCGGGGCTTGGATCCTCCACAGAGCCACTCTCATACTGAGCCAGAGTGTCCCTATGGCTGGCCCTTGCCCGGTGCTGAAGCCCGCTGTCTACATGTGCAGGGCAAGCAGTGATGCAAGCTGGACCAGGGCTCTGTGCCAGGTAAGTAGGGGGTGGCGGGCACCTCGGGAGGGAGGGGTGGGTCCCCCCCCCTTGCCCTCTCCCCTGCCAGGGGTGGGGGCCACCTCGGGAGGCAGGGAGGGAGGGAGGGATGGG
>NW_005842291.1:1080051-1088248 GCF_000455745.1 Alligator sinensis | reverse complement strand
TCTCCCCTGCCACCTTTGGCTGCTGATTCAGGAGAAGCCAGGCAGGGTTATTTTGCCCCAAGTGACACAATTTGCTCCACAACAAAGTGCATGTCCAGGTACATGCGCTGAGGCCAAAAGCCCTGGCTCAAATTTGTGCTGCTTCTATTTGAGGTGCTGCAAGTGCATGTGCCTGCATGTCGGGACACCCCCATAGAGAGCAAAGATTACATAAAATATTTACATGGAGTTAATCTGTCAACTAGTTTTGAGAAAAGACATTTTCATTTTTTTTCTTCTTATTGAAGGGCCAAATATGCCAGATTTCCTACTTATTATGCTAAAATGTATAGCTGAATAGTTTTACTGACTGTGTATTTAGCCAATGGATAATATTCCAATGGAAACATGTCAGTGAATAGTATTTTTCATAGAAATAGTTCAATTATAGAATAGCTTTAAGGGATTGGCACATGCTCTTTCATTTAAAATAAAATTAAACATGATATAAGAATTATCACCAGAAAAGTGATGCAAATGATTACTACAAAACTGTTTTGCACAGAGAGCAGTGTAAACTATTGTAGAAATCTGCATTATAACCAGGGATCCTGGTTTTCTCTGATAACAAAAAATCTTCAGTTTTCAGGTTAAAAAAAGTAACTCCAAAGCCACATTTTTCCATGATTAAAATGAAATACCACTAATACATACATACATACATACATACATACATACATACATATATATATATATTCATTTTGCTGTTATCAAAATGAAAGACCTTTAACCATATATAACACTCTCTCTCTCTCTCTCTCTCTATATATATATATATATATATATAGCAGTGTTTCATTTTGATAACAGAAAAATGTGGATTTTGGGTTCCTTTTTTTAACCCAAATATTGGAGATTTTTTTAAATCGGAGAAAACAAGGGGCCCTGATTACAACTTACCACATTTACTTGAATAAAATACAAGGTTTTTTCCCCCCCAATCAACATGGGGGCAAAAAAGTTCCTCATCTTACATTTGCTTGCAAGAAAACCTCATTAAATACATGGTCTATCATTAGACTGCTGCCAAAAGCAGTATGTGCTCAGTAATGGAAACAAACTATGAAGCTGATTAAATGCAGGCAACACTGAACACGACTGTAAAACACATGACCCATCTTGGACAAACATACTGAAGAAAACTTACCACAAGGATAATTTAGTGCAGCCCAGTTGACAGGTGAATAAGATATATGGTGGTACACACTGTGCTCAGTCACCCTCAGTTCTGACTTTATTTTCCAAGTCATGGTGAGCCACACATTGAAAACATTTCAGCTTCCTCTTCTCTCCTATAGTTGAGCTGCATCTTTCTTTCCCCTTCTTCCCTAATCCTTCTGTTATCCCCACTCTAAGGCTGGCACATAGGCTTAGTGTGGCTCCACTACTCCATGTGGTAGAGCTGGACCAAACTGAACTATGCCTGATTTGCATATACATTTTGGATGATCCCAGGACTCGTGAAAAAAGCACCCAGTTCCAGTCATGAGTGGAGGGCCAATTAGCATATGGATCCTTTGCTGGGAGTAAAAGGGGGGGGTGGTATCTGGAACACATACACATACAAGGCAATACTGTGCTGTGGGGTCACCATGGCTTGAAATGCTATCAACTCTGCTGGGGCCCAGACAAATAAACAATATGGTAAATCATAAAGCCTTTTAGCTTTGGACTAATTTTATGCATAGTTTGGTACTATATATAAGTAGGTAAAAAAGCATTGCTTAAAAGTGTGTTTAGGAAGTACCTGTGCTAAAACTTGCAGCAGTTTCAATAAAGTTAAAATGCATAAATTCTGGATGAACTAAGTCTATGGGTAGGGATCTCTGTAAATTGCATTGGAGCCCCCCCCCCCCCAGTGGCTCTTTAATGTTTTTCATTTTACTGCTCCCCTCCACCTCCTCCCCCCACCCTGCACAATTGGCGGAGGTTTTAAATATGCTGTGGTTTTTGCTTCCCTAGCAATCAGCACCAAATGGCCTGGCTGGGCCCTCCATTAATCAGGAGGGGGAGAGTAGGCAAGCAGTGAAATGAAAAACTTTAAAAGGAGCTGCTGTGGGAGACACTTTCAGTGCAATTTACCAAAATCCCTATCTATGGATACCCCTATTAATTTGCTTATATGCATGTTTATTTCAAAGTAAGATTGTTTTCAATTTTGCCCCTTAGTTCCATATGCTCAGAGAGAGCAGAGTCTGACAATAAGACTAGGGGAAGGGCCTACAGGGTGAAGAAACTGAAAGGGACAAGGGGGAAGAGAGCAAAGGGATGCTGAGGGACCCTTCCTCAGATTTATCTTCCCTGCTATAGCAGTGGAAGTAGAATCAGCTCAAAGCAAACCTGCAATGATTACATTCTATACCTGGAAAATTATAACAAATGTGTACTTTTTCCATATACAGAATCTAATTATTGGGAGGGTTGTTTTGTATTCAGGATCATCTTATATTTGAGTAAATACAGTATTAAACATATGCTGGCCAAGCTGAAGTATTATGAATGTATTGCAGTAGAGACTCTGGCCCCTTATAACTGTAATAGTCTCACAACAGCAAAAATATATTTGACTACATTTGCCTAGAACTATTAGGAAACTACTTTTATGCATAGAACAACTACTATTTGTATCCTAGTACCAGCTAAAGGGATTGAGGCCCCACTTTAGTAACTGCTGCACAAACATAAGAAAACATGCCCCTACTTTGAAAAATAACAAAATGATATAAACGGATAACAAACAATCGGGTGGAGAGGACAAAGACATTTTTTTTTTTTTCAAACCAATAGTATGATTGTTCCAATCCTAGATTTGTTCAGTTTAAAAAAAAACCCTGTCTTTTATTAACATAGAAAATTAATTTTTTACTGATTCAGAAAAATTAAAATTAGAACTACAATTTGTAATTAACACAAGAATATTATACCCTTAAATTCCATCTCTTTCCATATTCAGTTATAAACTAGTATAAGATGGTATGAATGATCCTTACATATAAGTCACACAGAGAGAAAAGGTAGCTAACTATTTAAAGAAGTTTTAATATAAAGGATTATATTACTCTTATTTTCCAAACTTAAATTTAACTCAGTCCCAACAACACAGCAGGAGTTTCTGTCACCCTGAGGTGCTAATTCTATCTCCAGCAGCTAGGCAGTATGAAAGTTCAGTCTATTAACCTGAATGGCAATAGACTCATATGCTGACACACAAATGAATAAGGCAGAAGCTGCAAACCCACTACTCAACAACCATTATTTGACTGTCACTTATACAAATACGGTTTATCTAGCCATAGATACTACACAACGATGTGCCTTACCACTTTGTGTCATTTTAGGAGTAACTCAGCTTTTCATAATAAATGTAGTACAAGTCTTGTCATGATAAATACTAGAAAAAATATTCAAAGGTGACAAGGAAATGTTAACTGAGAAATGTTTCTTTTCTGTCTTTTCAATAATTCCTTGTTTAATTTGAATGGTGTTTTCTATTTCATTTTATGTTAGTAATCAACTTTGTTGGAATTCTGGCAAAAAATAAAATCCCTGGAGATTCAGCACTTGAGTCTGCATTATTGCACGGTGTAATTATCCCTTGTCCCTGCACAATGTTAAACTAATTGCCCTCACATTTCAAATGTAATATCAGAAGCCATGGGATGGTTTAAACCCACCTCTGCCTTGTGACCAGAGTTCTATCCCAAGAGGTTGGCAATGATGTATGTACGATCATTTCCCTGAATCTAGCTCCCACGCTTTATACTGTAACTCAAAGCCTGTTAATTAACTATTTGTGAGAGGGGGGAAGAAAAGTGAAGAGAAGAGACATGATGATACAAATTTCACTTCACATTAAAGTCAGCCTAGTTCTGATATGTATGTTTCAAAGGAAAACTTTCAGGGTCCTTTAAAAAAAACACTCCAAAGTTTTAGGATAGGTGAACAAAAATACAGAATATACACATGTGAAAATAAGTGAGTTCCTGAACTGACTTTATCTTCTAGTGTGTCACAGTATACCAGTGACAGCAACAAACTCTGATGGGATACCATTAGCAAAACCCTAAAAACAATTCCTGCAAGGCTCTGATAAGAGTGGTCTGGCCTGGATCAGAGATGTGAAGCAAACATTACATTTGAAATGAGAGCAAAGATGTGCCACAAGGACATATGTAAGTACTGTCAAAACAATATAACAAAAATAACATGCCAAGGGGAATTTGAGATCTCTTAAGGCCACATTTTATCTCTGGTAGTTTTGATATGCCACATTTTTGAATCACAAGACCCTTATCAACTTTACCCAGTTTTTCGCTTTCCTGCACAAAACAGAAAAAAAATAATGTGTAATTTTTACTTTAGAAACTTTTTGAACAATTATAAAGCCAAAACTAATGGAGACGTGAAGTGACCAATTATAAATTGGCACTTAATAATGCAATTTGATAGCGCCTTTTAAAGTGTGCATGAGGCAAGGATTTCTTAAGGTAATATCTTTTACTGGACCAACAATGTCGTTGGCATAATGTTAAACAGGCTTTTGAATGCAAGACATTCTTCTTTCATATCTTTCAAAATCTGAGGTAAATACAAATATTGGTCAAAAGGTTCAAAAGATCCCTGTGAGGTAAATAATATTTTATATGCTTGCACCATTACATGGAAAGAAAAAGTTATTCAGCACAAGGAATCACACAGTTCCTGACTTATTTTCCCGTCCACTTGTAAACACTTCCTTCCCTCCACCCGGTTAAAAAACTGTTATTAGAGTCCTAAACTCAGTTAAGCAGCAGCTGTATTCTTAAGAGTTTATTGTACAGTTCACTGCAAGAAACATGTTAAATGAAACTCCTAAATAGCTAAAACTTAAAATATTTTAAATTAAAATAATATTCACAGGTTTCTTGTAGTTCTCAAGGGGCATGTCCAGATAGGTGCACATGTGCAGAAGTGTGTTTGTCATGGCACAAACAGCAGCAGCACATATTTGTGCCACTGCTTTGTGCCCCAGGGTATGCCCCTGCATGTGTGCTCTGGTGTGTGCAAATTGTTCTGGCTGAAGTATGGGAGGCTGACCAGCAGCTTTACCTGGAGCCTTGGGGTGATGATCCAACCACACTGAGCCTGGAGGGAAGCCAGAGTATGGCTCTGGATGACCAGGCTCTCTTTCTGGTGGCACATGGTGCTGCTGCATGCACCATGCTGCTTTTTTTTTTTGTGGTGCCTTTTTTCACACTGGGTTCTCCTGGTGTCAAATTTTGGTGCCATGCTGCACATTAGCAGCACAGCGAACAGGTGCATGTGTGCTATGTGCAGTTTGCAGCACCTCATACAGCCTTGAGGCACTGGAAACTGCATGTGAGCGCTCATCTGACGCACCCAAGGAGAGCATTTGAGCATGTAGAAAGAAGAATAAAATACTTTAAAATATTCAATTAAATAATCTCCACATAATAATATCAACAAATTAAGCTTTTATAATCACATATGGTACCAATCTCCTCCATTTCAGCCATAAATTATATATTTTTTTTCTTTATCCATCACCAAGCCAGTTTAAATAATAAAGACTATATTGGTATGATATAGACAACCAGGAAATACATTTTAAACACTGGTAACAAGTTTATTTTCACCATAACTTTCATTTGATCACTTAAACATGGCCCAGATGATGGCAATGATGAGCAAACAGATCCAAAAGAAAATGAAGAACAGGCTTTCTAATACTTGTAGTATTTCAATCAAACAGGATTTCTTGATTCAACTTTGAGAGGGATGCCTCTGCCATAAGTACACAGGCTTGGGAAAAAAGTTGAAAGAAATATAGAAAACTCATTAGGACTAACACATTGGCAAGGATAGTTGAGGTTTGTGGCACCATCCTAGCCTGCACAACTAGAATCAAATAGAAAAGTCTCAGACCCTGAAAACAATTAATTCTGGTAGCTAAAGACTCTCTCACCTAGAAAATGTTCATTACATTCAAGGGTACATGCAGACCAGACGTTACACTTAGGTCAACCTAACCAGGGATAGGTTGATCTAAGTGCAAATCTGAATAGATGTTTGGGGAGGCAAAAAACAGCTAGCTGGATCTAACTTGGGTTCACCAGCGGTGAATTAAGTTGGATCAAAAATGGGTTAATTTGATTTAACATACATCTATACACATTCGGAACGCAGGTCTGAGGCTGGGAAAGCCAAGCCACTCACCTCAGCCCTGGTACTGTACTCTTCCTACCCACCCTGCCCTGAGCGGACTATTTTAAGACTGCTGATCATCCCACCCCCAAATTGACAAATCCTCACCCCATGAACTCAGCAACTCTATCTGAAAAACTACCAGCGACCCCTGATCTGCTTTCCCCCTCCCCAGACCTGCTCTGCTAGCCCCCTGATCCTGCCTGCCCCTCCCCCAACCCCAATTTACTTAGATTGGGTTCTGAGCATGGCTCCTGTAATCATTGAATGTGTGCACAAGCAGAATCTGATCTAAAATCATGCAGCTTGTAGGTCACATGATCATAAATCAGGTATCGCAAACGTGTGCACGTACCCAGAGACAGATGAGCTCACAGCCATCAAATAACTCAACAAACAAACCACTTCAACATTTAAAACTAATCCCAGCCATGCAATTGGTCCAATAAAAGCTATCACACACTAAACTCCTGCCTTCAACATTTAAGCCAGAATTACTTATATAATACAGGACATAGGGTTGTCAATGTTGAATTTAAGCCATACCTGAACATGGCAAGCAAAACTGCAGACATGCTAAAACTACTGACTCAGTCTGAGAAAAGTCTAAAACACAACTGAAGATTGCATGTCAACACATAAATATGATTAAACATTTTATACATGTAACAAATACTTAAGCTAGAAAGCACAATACTTTCTAAAGCTTGAGTTCCTGCAAGATGTTGATGTAATTTTGCTCATTTGAAAATCAAGTATTAGCAGACTGTCAATGCCTCCAAAAGAATATCACAGCTGTTCTATTAGAGTCTCTATTCTGTCTAGCTCAAGCCAATAGCCTTCACCAACGATGCAAGCTCAACAAAGAGCTAAGGCTCTGTTGTAACTCTGACAGTAAGAAATCAAATGTTTCCCACAACAGTGTTTCTGTTAGGACCCCCAGTTTTTTTCAAAGGAAAAGTTGGTAAAGTTTGAAAAGTAAATAAATCTTGAAAACACAGAAAACTTAGAAACAAAGTATGCCAAAGAAAGTGAGGCTCAGAGATTCAGTAAATTAAGGCACTGGTAAGGAAGCACAAATATAGATAAGGAATCCTTGTTTCTGAGCAGAGCTGTCTTGGTTAATAGCCCTTGGGCACTCCTGTGGGGAGAGAGCTCTTTATGGTCCATAGATAAAACTAGCCAGAACATTTTAAGACCTCTCAAGCCATACAGGTTACGGATTATGCAACAGGACAATGTCATCTAATCTACAGGTTAGAGAGACAAAAATCTTAAAAGTGAACGGAATTTCCCAGATGAGATAACAAGAAACTGATGATCCTGGTCACAGTGGTTTTCTGAGCAACTGAATTCCTATTAATTTATAAAATCTGAAGGAAGCTTTTGTAGAATAGCTTTCTGAATACTCTTAACATAAGACACTCTTTGGATAATATAGTTTAAGAATTACCAGCAGATGTCACTAAACATGATCATACAGATATATATAATATTTTAAAGTTTCTTACTGTTGTGTCCATTAACATTTCCCTTTCTCAAAGTTGTACACAATATGTGCTAGTATACACAGCTTCTGTTCTCCATAGGAAGAGAATGATCAGTACTAAAGAACCTTGTTCATCAAGGTAGAATAGGCATTTTACTTGCATAGCAAGAAGTGATCAACATATCCATTTTTCCCCTTTTTTAAATAAAAAGGGAGGTGAGTTTTTGAAGGTATAAAAGGAAAAGAGACTAATTAAACGGGATAAGGAAGATCTCGATAGAAAGAGGAACATGACTTGCTGTTGACACCTAAAAACATCCCACTTTCTTCTTCCCCAGCACCTCTCCCTTGGGTCCCCATCCGTGTTGCACTTCTCTCACTGATGAGATATTTCTTACAACCATCTACGCTAAGTCAGCACATTCACCTTCAGTTGTTTACCTGCCACCACCCCCCACACCTTCT
>NW_005842291.1:1054849-1080041 GCF_000455745.1 Alligator sinensis | reverse complement strand
TTACCGCTTTCATCAATTTCTTTTGATACTTCAGGACCTCCAGCCCTACCTTCACTATTTTATACCTCTGCATGAATCTATCCATCCTGATGTAATGAATCGGTGGTTACCATGCCCATGGACTCTTCAAAAAGGTATACTCCACATTTTGATATCCTGATATACATTTTGATATACTGATATATTCCACATTTTGTCAAAATTGCAGCTGTATGAAATCAGGTGATACATACCGATTTCCTCCCTCCCCCCATTATCACCTTGCACATTGCGCTTACATATTTTACATAGACAAGGAATCCCAAGTCTGGCAGCCCCCATCTCCCCATCTCTCTTGCATTATACCATTCAGCTTTAGCCAACCTTTCTCTTTTGGCATTCCAGAAGAATGCACCCACATTCCTTTGTATTTTTACTATCTGTCACAACATTGGTGGGATACAATTCCCGTATACAGAATAATTGGGAGTAGCACTGCCTTAAATGCCACCACTTGCCCAGCAAAGGACAGTGTCCTTCTAGACCATAACCAAAGTATTTGCCATAGCCTTTCCATCACCTTTTCTCATGGTGTATTACCTTTCCCTTCAGCATCCACCAGGATCCCTTGCACTCTGATTTCTTTCACTCTTAATTGAAGCCGCAACTTCTCAAAGTCCCTCCAGTTCCCCACTCCCATTATGGTGCTTTTCAATCTATTTAGTTTAGTCCCCACCGGGATTCAGGATGAACTCAGGAGAGACTCCTCCAGGCCTAGGGTCAGGGAGGACCAAGTTAGGGAACTTCTGGAGGGGCTAGACATGTTTAAATCAGTAGGTCCAGACGCTCTCCACCCCAGGATGCTGAGGGAATTGGCAGGGGTCATCGTGGGGCCCCTAGCAAGGCTTTACAAGCACTCGTGGTGCTCTGGCCTGGTGCCAGATGACTGGAAGAAGGCTAATGTGGTCCCCATTTTCAAAAAAGGGAGGAAGGAGGACCCAGGCAACTGTAGGCACATTAGTCTTACTTCGGTCCTGGGGAAGCTCTTTGAGAAAATTATCCAGAAGCACATCTGTGAGGGGCCAGCAGGGGAGGATGATGCTCAAGGGCAACCAGCATGGGTTCATTAGGGGCAGGTCCTGTCAGACCATCCTGATGGCCTTCTATGATCAGGTCACAAAATCACTGGATGCAGGTGTAGCGGTGGATGTAGTCTTTCTGGACTTCAGGAAGGCCTTTGACACTGTCTCCCACCCTATTCTCATTAAAAAGCTAAGCGACTGTGGCACTGATGCCTACATAGTCAGATGGGTTGCAAATTGGCTAGGAGGCTGCACCCAGAGAGTGGTGGTGGATGGGTCGGTATCGACCTGGAGGGATGTGGGCAGTGGAGACCCCCAGGGCTCAGTCCTTGGGCCCGTACTGTTCAATTTCTTTATTAGTAACTTGGACAAGGGGATGAAATGCACCCTTTTCAAATTTGCTGATGACACCAAGATTTGGGGCAAGGTGCGCATGCTAGAAGGGAGGGACAGGATACAACTGGACCTGGACAAGTTACAGGGGTGGGCAAATGTGAATAGGATGGGATTCAATACTGGTAAGTGCAGGGTGCTGCACTTGGGCAGAAAGAACCAGCAGCATACCTATAGGCTGGGGAACTCCCTTCTCAAAAGCATAGTGGCAGAAAGAGATCTTGGAGTCATTATGAATTCTAAAATGAACATGGGCTGCCAATGTGAAGACATGGTCAGTAAGGCTAACCGCACCTTGTCATGCATCCACAGATGCATCATGAGCAGGTTCAAGGAGGTGATCCTCCCCCTCTATGCAACACTGGTCAGGCCACAGTTGGAGTACTGCATCCTTTCGTGAGTGCCACACTTCAGGAGGGATGTGGACAACATGGAGATGGTCCAGAGGATGGCCACTCACAAGATCAGGGGCCACAGGGCAGGCCCTACGAGGAGAGGCTACAAGACCTGAACCCGTTCAGACTTCACTAGAGAAGGCTGAGAGGGGATCTGGTGGATGCCTATAAACTTATCAGGGGGGACCAGAGGGGAATGGGTGAGAACCTGCTCCCCTAAGCACCTCCCAGAGTAACAAGGAAGAGGCACTACTTCACAGTCAGGGAGGCCAGGATCTGGAACCAGCTTCCAAGGGAAGTGGTTCTGGCTCCTACCTTAGGGGTCTTTAAAAAGAGGCTTGATAATTACCTAGCTGGAGTCATATGAGCTTAAACTTACCAGGGGTCATATGAGCCCAGTATTCATTCCTGCCCAGGAAAGGGGGTCGGACTTGATGAACTGCTCAGGTCCCTTCTGACCCTACATCTATGAATCTATCTAAGAAGCTATTTCTCCATACTCTGATGTACGCTTTAGCACCTTTTCCAAAAGGCTATCTCTAACTACTGCATTTATATCATCCTTGTATAGTAGACATTTTACCTCTCCCCTCCCTGTATCCTTACTCCACTTATGACCTTATCTTTCCTTATTTTTTGTGCTAATGGTTCCATTCCACACACAAATAGTAGTGAGGATGGGGGCACCCTAGTCTCACCTCTATATGGATTTTAAAGGTCCTACTTAGGTACTCATTCATTTGGATTTGACTCTCTGCTTCTCTACACAATAACCTTCTCCCGCATATATATGTCACAGAGTGGATCATGTTTACATATTCAAGGTGTTAGGAAAAATTGGGTTCCCAAGTTTGCACCTTGTTTGCTATACCTGTGTATGTTTTCCTCTCTACCTGGTACCACACACACTTGGTCTTCATGTAATATTTTCTGGAGGTTTTTCCTCATCCTCAAAGCCAGTATCTTGGCCATTAACTTATAGTCCCTATTAAAGAATCTAATGGGTCTCCAGTTTTTCAGGAGTTCCTTCTTCCCTTTCTTGAAGAATAAGATCACAACGTCTCTTGTAAAATCTTTCCCTGCCTCTCCTCTTTCCACTTTTTCCTCAAAAACTTCCACTATAACCATCCTTACCCATGCCCAAAACTTCTAAAATTATATAGGCAGTTCGTCTGCTTCTGGCAATTCCCCTCTTTTAAAGGTTTTTAAACACTCCTCCACTTCCTTTAAGTTTATCTTTTCTTTCATCTTCTTTGTTTCCTCCTCCACTACTTTGTCTTCAATCTCTTCCAAGAAATCCTTCATCTTTCAATGGAAGCTTCTTGCATCCCAGCGAGCCCTGGGACCCCCTTCCCCCCCCCCCCACCTTTCCCCAAACAGGAAAATAGGCATGCTTCTAGGCCCAGCATGTGAGTTAGCACAGGAGTTTGCCCAGGACAGCAAGCAGGAAGGGCCCGAGGCCCTAGGCAGCAAGGCACAATGATGGGTGGGACATGTCGCACCCCAAGGTTCCCCGTTGTGGATGGATCCCTCCCCTCTGGTATTTCTGAGGCCTCCACCCAGATGGAACCCATGGTTCTGGCCTTCATTCAGACAGTGGAGCTCCATACCGTGGTGCAGAGGCTGCATGCCATCAGGGATGGCGAACAGGAGATTGACTCCTGCTGCCAGGCCCTTCACCCCAGGAAAGAAGAGGAAAGACCTAGGTCACCTTCCAGGACCAGGGAGACCAAGAGGCACCCCCATACTGTCTAGCCAGGGAGTTGGACAAAGGTTGCCTTCACCCCCAATGCTCACTGTACTAGGGTCACCACCCCCCTGGATCTCTGAAACAGTTATGACCCTCTTGCAGCACCAGTAGAGCCTGCAGAGCTGCCAGCAAGTGAGAAAGAATCACAACCAGCTATTATCACTAAGATGAAATGCAGAGTGGTCGTTGTGGGTGACTCCCTCCTGAGGGGGACATAAAGAGCAATCTGTTGCCCCGACCCCTTCGCCCAGAAGGTCTGCTGCCTCCCAGGAGCCCGTATCCAGGATGTGGCTGAGAGGATCCCAAAACTCATCCAGCCCTCCAACCACTACCCTATGCTCCTTATTTATGTGGGCAAAAATGACACAGCTCAGAGCAATCCCAGCTGGGTCATGAGTGACTACAGGGCTCTGGGAGCAAGGCTCAGGGTATTGGGGGGCACAGGTGTTTTTTTGTCTCGATCCTTCTGGTTACAGGTCACGGGCAGAGGAGGGAGAAACAAACTGAGGCAGTAAACAAAAGACTGCAGTGCTGATGCCACGCTGAAGGCTTCGGCTTCTACAAACACAGTCCACTCTTCGGAGAGGCAGTGGTCTGTTGGGAAGAGATGGCCTCCACCTCACTCCACTGGGGAAGAAACTCTTCTTAGCCAGAATGGCTGACATGCTCGACAGGCTTTAAACTAAGCTCGCCAGAGGATGGCCAGACAACCAGCAGATCAAGCTCACCAAGGATCAACTGCAATTCCAGCAAGTTAGGATGCTCAAGGGAACCCACTCCTACCCCAGCCCAGGAACAGAGCCTCTCCATGAGTACAAGGAAGCCTAGGGCCTCCAGCAGCACATTTATGTGCATATACACTAATGCCAGGAGTTTGGGGAATAAACAGGAGGAACTGGTCCTTCTGATAAACAAAAATGACTATGATCTCATAGGGATCACAAAGACCTGGTGGGAGTCCTCCTGTGACTGGACTACCAGTATAAATGGCTATACCCTGTACAGGAGAGAGCGTGCCAAAAAAGGTGTGGGGGTGTAGCTCTCTATGTGAAGGAGAGCTATACGTCCCTACAAGCTGAGACTGGCACCCAAAGAGGATGACTGGAGGCCATTTGGGTTAGAATATGAGGGGAACATATTGAAGGGGATACAATGGTAGAAGTCGATCACAGACCTCCAAACCAGAAACAAGTGCTTGACCAAGAATTCGCCAGGGAACTGGTTGAGGCTGCACATTCTTAGTGCATGGTCATCATGGGAGACTTCAATTACCTGGACATCTCATGGGATGAGCATTCGGCCAAATCTGGACACAAAGCTTCCTTACATGCGTGGATGAGCTCTACTTGTTCCAAGAAGTTTATGGGCTGAGAAGACACAAGGTGCTGCTGGACCTGGTACTGGCCAAAGTGGATGATCTAATCAGCAACCGAAGAACTGAAGGGAAGCTGGGTGACAGTGACCATGAGTTAATCGCTTTCGCCATCCATCACAAAGCTGACAAGTCAGCCAGCAATGCAGTAGTCCTCAACTTTAGGAAAACTGACTTTCATAAGCTCAAGAGGCTTGTTCTTGAGACCCTGAGAGGCCATGACTTCACAGGGAGGGGAATTCATGATGAGTTGTTGCTCCTTAAGGAAGCGACCCTAGAAGCACAAGGGGAGTCCATCCCAACCCATAGGTAAGGTGGTAAAAGGGCTCAACAACCCCCTTGGCTCAACAGGGAACTCATGGACCTCCTGCATCTAAAAAGATAGGTGTATAATGGATGGGGGACAGGAAATACCACTGCTGAGGAGTATACTTCACTGGTCTGCACCTGCAGGGAGCAAACAAGAAAAGCCAAGGCTGCAACTGAACTCCAGCTGGCTACATGAATCAAGGACAATAAAAAGTTCTTCTTCAGATATGTGGGGAATCGAAAGAAAAACAAGGCAACATTGGACCCGTGATAAACCAGCTGAGGCAGCTGACTACCAACACCCAGGAAAAAGCCAATCTGCTTAATGATTACTTTGTGTCAGTTTTTCATCAGCCCAAAGGGACCACCCTGCCTAACATGATGCAAGATGATCTGGGTGGAGATGAACGTATGCCCACCATTGGTGTGGATCTGGTGAGGGAGCATCTAGAGAGGCTGGACCCTCACAAATCAGCTGGTCTGGATAGGTTGCAACCAAGAGTACTAAAGGAACTGGCAGACATAGTGCAGCCACTGGTGAGGATATTCGAGAACTCATGGTGCTCAGGCAAAGTACCTGAAGAATGAAAGAGGCCAATGTGGTGCCCATCTTCAAGAAAGGGAGGAAAGAAGACCCAGGAAACTACAGGCCAATCAGTTTGATATCAATCCCTGGGAAGATTTTGGAAAAAGTTATCAAAGAAACTATTCTTGACAGGCAAACACAAACAGAAGGGATAGCCAGCATGGGTTTGTTGCAGGTAGGTCTTGCTTGACCAACCTCATTTCCTTCTATGACCAGGTGACATATCACCTGGACAAAAGGGAAGAGGTTGATGTCATATATTTGGACTTGAAAAAAGCCTTTGACCTCATGTCCCATGATGTCCTTATGAAAAAAATGGGCAACTGCGGCCTCAACTACTCCACAGTCTAATGGCTGGGGAACTGGCTCCAAGGTTGGACCCAGAGAGTGGTAGTTGATGAAGTCAAATGAACGTGGCACTCGGTGACTAGTGGCATCCCCCAAGGCTCTGTTCGTGGACCTATACTCTTTAATGTTTTCATAAACCCACTGGTGTCAAAAGTGGACTGGCCAAGTTCGCTGACAACACCTACTTTGTGGAAGAATGTCCAAACTTGAGGATAGGCTGGTGATCCAGGCTGACCTCAATAGGCTTGCAAGGTAGATGAATGAAAACTTGATGGCATTCAATGAGAAGAAATGCCAGGTGCTCCACCCTCAGGAATAAACACCCGTATCACACTTATAGGCTCAGCGATGCTACACTTGCTAGCACCATGACCGAAAGAGACTTAAGAATCATGATTGACCATAAGATGAATATGAGCCACCAATGTGATACCGCAGCTGGGAAAGTGAACAAAACTCTTGCTTACATCTACTGATGCATCTCAAGCAGCACCCAGGATGTCATCCTCCCACTGTACTTGGCCTCGGTGAAGCCGCAGCTGGAGTACTGAGCTCCACAATTTAGGAAGGATGTGGAGAAGCTTGAAAGATTCCAGAGGAGAGCCACGCACATGATCAGAGGGCAAGAGAGCAGGCTTTATGAAGAGAGGCTGCGAGTTATGGGACTCTTCAGCCTGGAGAGGTGCAGGCTCAGGGGTGAATTGGTGGCAGCCTGTAAGTACGTTAGGAGTGTGCATCAGGATCTGGGGGAACACCTGTTCACCAAAGCACCCCAGGGGATGACAAGGTCCAACAGTCACAAACTTCTGCAAGACCATTTTAGGCTGGACATAAGGAAAAACTTCTTTACTGTCCAAGCCCCCAAGGCCTGGAACAGACTCCCCCAGAGGTGGTACAAGCTTCTGGACACTTTTAAGAAGCATTTGGATGTTTATTTTGCTGGGATCCTTTGACCCTAGCTGACTTCCTGCCCCTTGAGCAAGCGGCTGGGCCCGATGAGCTTCAAGCCCTAAGGTCTATGAAATCTTCTTCCTGTCTGCTTCTTCTTTCTGGTATAGTTCTTCATAAAATTTTCTTGTTGCCTCCAAACCTCCTGCTTTTCACATAGGCACTGCCTCTTCCTGCACTGTTTTTAAACTTTCCTTTTACTGCCTCCACTTTGGCTGAAAATCATCCATATCCAGACAGTGGGGAGCCATCTTGATTTTGTCCCATGCAGGATGCTTGTGCTAAGAACATTTTTTCTTTAGTCTTTCTTTTAAACCAGGTTTCTAACTGTTGCCTTCTTCCTTCTAGCTCTTCTCATACTTATCTTCCTTCTGCGGCTTCCTTTAGCAGCTCCTGCATCTTTCTTTGCAGCTCCCTTAGCTCTTTCATTCTTTTCCCCATGCATCTTCAGCCTTCCTTCCAGAAGAATTCTCCTGTCCTCTTCTTCAACATCCTCCGCTGTTCTCTGGTACTCCCAAAATATTTCTTCACTGTTTACTACCCCTCATACTGGGTGCATCTACATATGCCCCTACAGCACCATTGTTACCGTGCTGTCATTAGTACTTTTTTTGGAAGTACTAAATGACGGTGCAGTAACAGCCTGTACTGTGCCATCAATGTGGTACATGGTTATTTTTAGCCACTACGTTGCTGTAGTGATGTGCTATACCAAGGGAGCGTGTCACTACAGCAACATAGCTGCAGCATCATGGTTTTTGCCTGCTGATGCTACGTTGCCGTAGCGCATTGTCATGACGATGTAGCATCATGTGTAGACACACCCACTGTCTTGTGTACACTTGACATCTCTTCATCTTGTAACAGCCACATTTAACTTCCACAGTCCCTTCCCTCTCATGGGGCTCTTACCAAGACGTTTAGCATCAGGTGACCACTAAAAGTCACATGTATGTTTTTTTTCTTCCTTATCTCTATTTCCTTTGATACAAACACAAAGTCAATGCTTAATGATTTCTTTCCACTGGTATCTGTTCTAGTGAAAACTTTCTCCCCTGCCCACACATCTCTCAATGGCTCTTCTTTTGTTATATTTGTTAGCAGTCTGAATGAGCCACCTAAAGCCCCTTCTTCTTTCTCTTTCCCCTGTTATATTGCCCTGTTTGACCATACAATTGAAATTTCCCACTATTATGCACAATCTCCATCTGACCAGGTAAACCACTAGCTTTCCAAGCAGCAAATTTCTCCCCTCCCTTTCTGGTAGTGCATATACATTGAAAATTTCCAATTGTGTTCCTCTGATACATAGCATCATTCATTACAATCTGCCACTGATGACTTCTACCTGCTTTGCTCTTAGCTCTGGATTCTTGAATAATATTGCTACCCCTGCCAGTTGGTTCTCATTTGTCCCTCACCACCAAGATGGCCCCCCATCTCCACCTTTCTTCAAAGCATTTATAATCCCTCTTCCCTGGTATACCATATTCGTGTGGGCAGATTATGTTTGCCCTTATTTGGTTCAACACTGGTTCAATCTGTTCCCATCTTGTCCTTGTTAAGATACTCCTGACGTTAAGCGAAACTATGGTCAATGCCATTTATGCTTGTTTTAAGATGCGTGTGCCTGTCCCTTTAAGGTCCATCCATATTTGTTTTGGGATGAATGAGCCTGTCCCTTTAATGTCTGTCTGTGTAACGGGGCCCCTATCCCATTACTAGAATGGGAAGGGCAGCCAGGGGTACCTGGCCCTTTTCCCTTCCTTCACCCCACTCCCTGTACCTTTTCCTCTCTTACCTTTTGGGTGTTTGCCCTGGTTTCCCTCTGCTCTGGTTTCCTGGCTACATCATTCTGATCTGCTCCCCTCCCCCTTTCCTCTAATTTCCATCAATTTCATGTCTGTGTCTCTTTTGCTTGTGCCTGGTGGTGACTCCAGAGGCGTACTGACAGCCAGAGGAGTCTGAAGCAAGATGGACACAAAGTCAGGTGTGGGCAGAGCCTAATGACCCAGGGAGGAGAAGTAGAGGGGTCATGTGATTCAGAGAGCCCCTGTAAAAGCCCACACCTCAGGCCAGGGGAGGCAGTCTGGCTGTGGGAATTACTGAAAACGCCAGGAACAGTCTGCTTGAGCTACACAATAATCTCTTATCAAGGATTATTCTATAAATGAAAGGAAAGATTCTCCTGTCTAAAGTTGTGAGCTTCAAATCTGGGAACCTCAGGTACAATTCACTAGTATCCTGTGCAACCTTATGATACTTAGGGCAAGATCCTGTCTTACTCTATGTGCCTAAATGGCATGTCCCCAGTGATGCAAGTATGATTTTTGGCAGTTTCAAACATTTCATAATTATTTCACTTTCTGACTAACTATAATCAAGGCTGGATTTGTGTGCAAACCCAGAGTGGGGAGGAGAGGGGAGGAAGAGGTGGTGCCTCCCGTGCTATAAACAAACCACTGCACCTTGCAGTCATTGGATAAAATGAATGGAGACCAGTGAGGAAATTTCTGCTCCACTGGAAACAAGGGCCCATGCTAGAGGTCAGTGGTCTCCCAATCTAGAACAGCATCTAGAAGTGCCAGTGAAGGACTAGATAATGCTTGACCCTGGCCGGGTGGTTAGAGTACTATGCTAAGAAAAAGGAAATGTAGGTTCTCCAACTTCTGGGGCATGTGGCCTACCCATTAGTTATTTAACTAAAGCATGGAATGGTCCTCTTCCATCTAACACCCACTAGTCATGGGGTTTTGAGTAGCCAATTGCAGGACTTGCATGCATACCGGGACAAATATATGGCACTGCTTACAACACAAACAAGCATATTAAGTAGTTATGTGGAGGCTGGTGTGTATCTACACTGTACCTGCGAACTCTTCCTTACTCAGATGTGTGAATGCCATTTGAACCCATAAAGTAAAATAGGATCTAAGACTCCCCCTGTTAGACTCAGAGAGGAAGCATGCTGACCATGCCACTAGACCATGTTACTTGGAATTGCTTTAAGACAGTGGGGCCCAACCTTTTCAGTCCACAGGCTGGATGAGCAGTGCCAGGTTCCTCAAGATGCTGGAGCCCAATCTGAAGCATTGGGGACAGCTAAGTTGGGGCCCATGCAGTCACACAGGGCCCTACCTCAATTCAGCTGTATGGGAATGTAACTTGATCCCTCCATGCAGGGCTGGCCCAGCTGGAGCTGATTCAGCCACAAGGGGCTTGGAAATTCGGCAGCAGGGGAACGATGGCAGGGTTAATTGCCACTGCTGCTCAACCAACAAATTTTCAAACCCATGGGGCTAGATTACATGGTTCCAATGTCCACATTTGGCTCATATGCCAGGGTCTGAGAACCCCTGCTCTAAGACCATCAATGCCACCAGTAAGCTGATATGACGGACATAGAATTAATGGAAACAGAATTAATGAATTATGTAAACTCATCATTCCCATTATCATATATTCCTATTCTGATAATATTGACAAGTATCAATCAAAGTTAGAATGCTTCTATAAGTACTGCATAAACACATAGGAAACATAGGTACACTGCCCAAAGAGCTTTCAATCTCATTTGAAATCAGAGGAACAAGCAAACCTAACAACAGAAGAAAAGGAGGACAAATGCAGAATTAAGATCACTGAGGATAGTTTTAGACTGAGAAAACTTCTCGCCACCACTTCTTTTAGAGATAAATCATATCTGTTTTACCTTAATGCCACTCATCCATTCCAGCAAAGGTTGGTTAAAGAAATGGGTCTGGAACAGGGCCTTAAAGAACAGTTTTAGAGCAGAAAAGAACACCCTCGGGATTTCATAAATTGTTCAAAATTCTAAGCCTCTATTAAAATAAAACATATATTTGAAAGATAGTTTATAATAAAGCCACTGAACTCTGGTTCTAATCTGTAATGAAAACTATTCTATAATATCTAAAAAGGAAATGATGACAAGATTCAGTGTGTTTGGTGTGGAGAATAGAAAATCTATAGCTGAAAAGCTCATATACAAAGTGCTTAGAAAGAATGAACTAATGAAAACAAGTAAGTCTTCTAAGACAAAATACAGATTTTCTCAAGAATTTTAGTCATACTTATCTCAAAAAGTATAATATTGGTCTATTTCTCTTCAAAAATGTCCAATGAATAACTGTTATTGATGTACAAAACCGGATTATTTATGGGGTCCGATTTGCAAGTTAACACATTTCTAAAACAATACTTTAATAACTGAATTTGAGTGGTTTTGATAACTGTTTTTGATAAATTAATCATTTTAGAAATAAAGACTCTCTCCTTCTTGAGATACTTCCCATGTGAAAAATTAATTACCACAGGTTTTTTCCATGGCTGATTCAAGTACTCAGCTGAATAATAATGTTGGTTTTAGCAACCTCATATACTAGGGAATGTGTTATACACAAATAAATAGATTTTAAAGTTCTTCAATGGCTGTGAAGGTCACATTCTTTTAGTCACCTACATGAGGGTGTTTTATTTTAGTATGCATCTAAAACTCTTGTACAATTTCCTCATCTTCTCATCACATTCAGCTGCATCTCTATGCCACTTTGTAAGCCAAGAAAGGGGATAAGCGGCTATGTTAACATCCAAAACAAGTGTCAATATTTGGCAGGTTATCTTACATCTGGCTTTTACTCCATTCTGGAAAATGGACATCACTGATTTCCAGCAGTGCTTGGAATGCTTTGGTTTAATCAACAGGATCTGGTTGGGCTTTGTAAAATAATCCTTTGCTTTTCACTTTCTGAATCAAAATATTCCTCTACTGACCCAGGATGTCAGAAAAATACTGTAACATTTAGAAGACCTAAAATATTCATATTATGCCATGTTTTCAATACCACTGTTACTATAAGCACTGCCATGCTTTCAAAGAACAGGAAATAGTGTTATGACAAGTTTTCAAAGTGACCATTACATTGCCAAGCCCTGAAAGCTACAATGAAGTCATTTCTCTGGCTTAGTAAACTTATTTCAGTTCTGCACATATGCAAGTTAATAAAAGTGCCATATTTTTTTACTTAATTTTATTTCTTAGTTGCCCCGGAGAGTAAAATTTTCAAATTAGAAAAACACAAAAATTAACATTCAGACACTTTGTTTACAGCAGATTTAAAAATAGAGTGGGCAAGGCTTCATTCTCCCCTACATCTGAGCTATTCTTAGACTTAGTGGAGTGGAGTGGAGTGAGACAGTTGGAACAAGCCAATAGTTGCTCCGTGATTCAGACCCCTTCTGCCAGCAGAAGATCAAGTATAGCAGAGCTTAACCACATCACACCCTCTTCTCTTTTCCTACAATCCCTCAAGTCCACTCCTAAACTCCTCCTCTTTCCTAATGTGCTAATGCTGGCAAAGGAACTTATACTGAGGGAACTATGCTGCATTAAACCTTTCTATGAAACTAGAAATTACTCTAATGTAGAGGGTGTTCTCCCCTGAATGACAATTTAAGTACACTTTATGATACAAGAGTGACACAAACTGACCTCAGTAGACAAGCAGATCGATACTCAAGTTTTTGGTATACAGGAGGCCTTCTACAAATAGAGAATTTAATGTTCTCACTATTTCCCAGCCTCTTTCCCAGCCTACTGAGCAAGAAAGGTAACTTGATAACTCTTTGCTAGGATTCTGAACATACACAAACAGCCTTCTACTACTACTACTTCTTTCATATGGCTGATGTAGATACAGAACAGGAAGTATAGTTTTACATTTAGATGGTTAAGCCACACAACTGTATCAGTAGCAGCAGAGTGCATTGCTGTGATATCTCCTTCATATTCGTGCATTGGGCATTGAGTTGTTATATATTCCATAGTCTGTTCTGGGTGACCACTGTAGCACACTGGAGAGTTTTTAATTTTCCAGTTGCGCATCAAGTATCCACATCTCCCATGGCTTGTGTGGATATGGTTTAGAGTTGCCTGTGAGCATTGTGGGAGATCAAAGCCAGGGACCTTCTGCATTGGACCTATCACAAGATTTTTATTTGGGACTGCCTGTGAACTCCATTTGGTTTTCCAGGCTTCATCAAGGCTGAACTCATTACATCAGCTTACCTGGTTTAAGTATTGCAGTGACCATCGCCTCCCACTGTACTTTAGGTATGCAACTGGATTCCATAGTTTTGGTGTACAGTTTCACCAACCACTGAAGACCCTTAGGGCCTAAGCAATGGAGAAGTTCTGGGAGGATATTACCCCCACCAGCTGCCTGCTGTTTCTTTGTTGCGGTTAGCCCCTCCTTCACTTCATTTATGCTAATGGAAGAAGTGGCTTGTAAAGGGTTTGGTGTCATTATCCAGTGTAATTGATGATTGACCTACCGTATGGTGTTTTTGTCAAGAGATCCTTTTGTATTATCAACCAATTTAGAAGCTATGGAGTTGGGAGCCTTCTACAATCCATACAAAATGCTTCTAAGGCCCCTGGTACACATTACATATATTACACAACTAACTGATTAATCACAGAATACATTTAAACCAGCCACAAGTACAAAGTAATTATCACACAATTAACTGGTTAATCGTGCAATTAATTTAGTTCTTATCAGATTAATCAGATTAATACAAAATACTGAAGAATTTTCACCATGTATCAAAATCCATTTTAACCAGTGTGGAGGGAAACTCAGATTGAAGTACTGTGGTTGTTAGGCACTGAAGCATATATATAGTTGGTTATATTATGTAGCGTATAGAAAATGCTATAAGCTGTATGGATCAGCAGCTAGATATTCAAAGTGTCATACCATACAAATATTTTTATAATTATTGTAAGTCAAATAAAGCAATACTTTCCTCCAAAAGCTTTGGAGACACTCTTTAGAATTTTTATGGACTGTGTTTGTTTTTGTTTGTTTTCACTTTTGTCCAGCAAAGCCCAATATAAACCACTGTATTTTAGAAACTATTAAATCAAGTGAACATTTCATGGCCCTAGCTAAGTTATTCTTCAGGCCCTGATCATTTATTTCCATTTTCTTTAAGCTTGTTCTGACTTCAATGAGTTCTATAATAAAAAATGCCCATAATAAGTAATGCTTATAAAGGAAGTTGCTAAGGAGAGGATTAAATTGGCCTCTGTACTTGTTTACAAATACACAGCAAACAAAAACAAAGGAAGGCAGGCCACTGCATTGCCACATATGGAGAGTATACTCATACTAAAGCAGGAGTGGATGACAGGATTTCTAGGGTTTTTTGTATGCAAAATTGACTAAATATACAACTTTTATAAATTTGTTAAATTAAATAACTATTGCCTATCTTATTCTATTAACTAGGGTATAAGTATGTCTCAGGCTTAACTGTTATGGGGGAGGGGAAAACCCTTTTAACAATCTATGGACGTGAACAAAATAAAATGAACAGATTTTCATTCAGACTGAGGCTTTGTTAAATAGCTCTAGTAATATAAAAGGGCCTTTAAAAAGTGAGTGCAGTACATTTATCATAAAAATGTAAGCCTATTTTAAGTAACTTCTGCATTTAACATGAATGAGCACCATCCCATAGTCATCTCTTGAAAGGTTTACTAGCTAAATTGTAAGGCTAGGGATAGGCATTCAAAAAGCCTGAGTCAGAATTGATTACATCTTTGCAAGTTATCCTAACTTGCAAAGTTTGAACCAATTTGGAGGTGGATAGACATTCTCTTTTCATTCCAGAAATGCAGGCACATGCCTGCAGTGGTTCAAGCTAGAAGCCAGGGGCACTACAGCAGCCCTCCCTTCCCTTCCCTAATGCTGAACTGATGTGGGGCATAGCCAGGCCCCGGCAGGATGCTCTGATTAGGGAGGGGTATAAGCCCCAACCCTGCCTGCAGAGTCCCAGGCTTTTCCCCACTTGCTGCTCAAGAGGCAGGAGTGCTGATTGATGATACCCTGCATCTGTTGGTGATACTGAGCTTTTCAATCTCCCTCTCCCTGCTTCTTCATACTGTCTGCAAACCAGTTCATTTCTAACACTTTTCTTTGTCCCCTCTTGAAAAATGACAGATTACCGCTAGCAGGCTACCTGTCAGAACAAAATTTATCAACCCCTACAAAAGAAAACACTTCTCACATTAGTTTCAAGCTCTTCTTATCTTCAGGGTGCATTTGCATTTACAAGCCATAGCTGTCTGCCATTAGTTCCAGTGAAACTGAAGACCCACAAAGACACCTCTCGGCAGTAGCCAGCATTGGGGGGGAGGCGGGAGGGCATGACCAGATGCTGGGTCCCTGCCATGGGAGAGAGGCAGGAGGGCGGATCGCTGCTTGAACAGTCAGACGGGTGGGGGGAAAGGGGAAGCCTGGCAGTTGTTGCAGTCCCTCAGCCAGCCAGAGCAGTGATAGTGCTCTGGCTAGGAAGGAGAGGGGCAGGTCCAACCCTGCTCCACTGGAGCAGATAGCACAACCCAGCCTGGGATTGCAAAGCATCTGGGGTGCTGGGGGACTCTGATTGAACTTAAACCAGGAAGGGATCTAAGACAGACATTGCATAAACCAGTTTGACTCAAATCAGTTAAGTCTGATGGTACATCCAACCAGATTTATCTTAAACCAGTTTCAGCCATTTTGAAACTGGTTTGTCTGCACTGAACTTATGTTCTGTTACAGGTTTAAACCAGTTTCTGATCACTTAAAGCAGTTTATGTGTAACTTCTGTCCCTAGCCTTACAATTCAATTTGTACAGAAAAAGTTCATTATCCCTCCTCTCCGAAATAACTGTGGTACCTATTATACAGTGGGTGATGGAAATTTAAAGAGTTGCATTTGCTGGGGCAAGATAAAATGGAACTCTGGTAAGTATCTACAGAAAAAAGATTGGCTAATAGGAAGCTATAAATGCCTACTTCCTGAATATCTTGCGAGATAAATGCAAAAAGTACTTCTAATGTAAAATAAATATTGATTTTACTTTAGGACTATGATTGTTTAAAATAAGTTTGAGTAAATAGCTTGAAATGTATTTTAGGGAATAACTCGTTTGGAAAAGAGATGGGATAGAACTTTGTGTTACTTCTATTACTTTGGATTATTTCATTATACCTTTTTACAGAGATCATGAATATTGCAATAGTTAACGCAGTTAAACTTTCCTTTTAGTGAAATTAGTATTATACATATATTAAAATATCTATGTTATCTGCCAGACTGATTCATTGCTAACTTAAAAAAAAACATTTTAATAACACAAACAAAAAGAAATACACTTTTAAGTAAATAGGAAGTCTTAATACATTGTTTATCATTTGTATTTATAAAGAGCACAGTTTCAAACAGTACTTGGCAAGACAATTAAATTAATTTAAAGTAAATTAATCTTAATGATACACTTTATAGATAAATACAAGATAGCAGGACAGAGGTGAGAAAATGCTATAGGATAAGGCTACTACCAATTGGAATCTCATCCATGTGACGACATCAGAGGTCAGTTTCTCCATTCATAAACTAAAGTTTAAATTAACTTCTGAGAGTCTGTTCATAATTACATTGTTACCATGAAGAGTCGTGATTCATGAATAATCCTTGTGCAAAGAGTGTGCTAAGTAGTTTTCAACATTTTTATAGAATGCTTAGCAATGAATTATTTAGGATAACTATTCTAGTTTTGGATTTTGCTTTGTAGTATTGACTTAAAAAATAAAAGTATCAAAATGGATGTAAAACTTACATGCAAATATCAATGTCCTCTCCATTCAAACCTGACTGAATAGAGCCAGAGACAAACCTTTTCATGATGATATTACAAATTTCTCTTTAAGTGTATTATTTTTGCTAAACAATTTGTTTGTTTCTATTTAATCATATATTAAAAATTGCAATAAACAGTTTCTGAAGTTAATGGAGAAAGCATCTTCTAATATGAATTTTAATGTGAAGTTATTTTAAACATTTCTGAAATTAATCATATTATGATTTTACCACCAACCATTGACTTGATTAGTCTTACAAGTCACAATCCTGTCATTTTGTTAAGCAAGGCAGAGGAGGATCTGAATAGAAATAAAGCTCATAACCTCATACTCATAAACTCATCACACTGTACTGTCCTGTACTCAGTTTTACTGCATTTTCTTTATTGAGTTTTCCCTCCCAGTCACAAGTCATCTTTAATGAAACAGGCTTCTTGGAACCTCTATCCTACCTGTAATTGGACAGCAAAATAGAAAACATGTGGGACTCTCAACCTCCAGACACTACTTTACTCGATAAGGTCTCCAGGGAAGAAAGCCAAGAGTGTCACTTGACAGTGTTAGTCTGTCTGAATTCACACCAAATCAGTCACAAAGCAAAATTCAATATATGATCCCACTGGCTGTTTTTTTTCAAATCTTTTTCGCACCTTCCCAACCACCTGGAATTTAGCCAAGAAGTGCAAACCTGAACCTATTCTCAAATATCAAGAGGATGTAAGTTTTACATAACTTGTACATAACAAGAGTAAATAAAAAATACTTAATTTATTCCATCACTGCTAATCAATAAAAGTAGCCATTAATTAAAATATTCTACTACAGTAGTCTGATAAACAATCCTATAGCTTTGGGGAGTGAAAAAAGGAAGAGTTAGGCATTTCTAACAGGTCTACGTAAGGGAAATGGCACACAGATCAGATCTGCTCTCTACCAGGCTTAACTTGTTCACCTGAAAAGGACAAAAATTTTCAAATGATCCTTAAATGGACTAGCACAAGTTTCTCAGTAGTAGGTAAAACTTGGGCTTAGATGTATAAGTGTTCAGTAAAGTACTTTGTTCTCTTCATCTTTATTGTATAATTAGTATATAATATGTATTATTTTTGACCAACTTAAAAATGGGATAAAATCCACCTATAACATTTTTGGGAAGAGTATTTTAAAGTGATTATCTTTGTAAAAATATTTGCTCAAAGAATCATAGAGGTAAAAGATTCAATCACTCAGGCTGAATCATTACCAGTGCTGGGTTTTTTAGTAAATTGTTTGGTGTGTCTGAGCTATTGCAGCTTCTGTTCAATTAATAGGAACATCAAAATGTCCAGCCATTTGAAAATCAGCTCACCGATCTACTGCTTCTCTCAATGTTCACATAATTGTTTTAATAGCAAATAATAGGACGAACAGGATGGTAGACTTACAAGATGACACATCCTTATTACTCCTGTTTTCTTAAGAAAAAAAAATCAGTACTTCTTTTTGATGTCTTCAATCTTCCATTACCCAGGATGGATATAATGTAGACCAGGTGATACTGGGCCTGATCTAACAAAACACAAACCTGCACTTAACTTAAAATTCACTGAACTGAGTCTGCCACGTACATGGTCAGGTTTTCCAAGTATTCATTTAGTCCACATATCCTTCAAGTACTTACTTTTAAATCACAATGCGTAAAATTGTGGCTTCAGTGGAGTCAGTGGAAGTTCAGCTACTTACAAACAGAATCAGAATCTGTCCCTTTAAGTAGTCTCAGTACAACTGGGATTACTGTGAATAAATTCTCCACAAGATTGGGGCATTCTTTCGTTAATATTTATTTGTACAAGGTTATTATTCAGAATTGTTCAGTGAACAGTTCTATATTTTCATTCTATATTTCTTTCTATATTTTGATAGAAAAGGAGAATGTTGGAGAAAAATTAATCTTTGTTCTTCAGCCATCACTTCCATCTCTCTCTCCCTCTAATTAGTGGGCGCTTGCTCCCTTACGTTTTTTCCTCCTTTTGTCAAATATGTGTAAAAGTGCTTTTTATTCACATCAAATACTTTTGGAAAACTCTACGATGATTTTAACCTTCTTCTACTGTCTACATCATTTCACCCTCTACGCATCATTAATGTGGCAGAACCACAAAACTGCTTTATTGCTGACAATTGCCAGGTCCTTATCCGGGGTGTGTTTCACATGTGAGGAAGTGGTCAGCAGTCTGTGGTGTATCACCACACACACATACTGGACTGTCCTTTAAGCCAATCGTGTAGAATGTGGCATTAAAGCATCCAGCTCCATTATTTTACCCTGGCAATTGATTTCCTAAAAATTGTATATGTTGAATGAATATATTTACTCCTAAAGTGCACTCTCAGGTCTGTAGCCTAACTTCAAACAAAAACTTACTTTCAGTCATTGATTTTTTTTTTTTTACCTCTAGTAGAAGCAGAGTCAACAGTTAAGAAAGAAATGACTCATGTGCCTTTCCAAGCACTGTTACTCAAGTTCTGGTTGCAGAAGCAAACCACCTATATTATACACCTATAGATTTGTACAGGTGTAACTGAGGATTCAATTTGATTTGCCAAGCATTACTACTGGGAATTATGTATGAGAAAAATTTTAGCTCAACTTTTAAAAAACAAAAGTGAATTCTTTTTAAATTAATTTTTCAAACTGGATGTACAGTTTGACTGCATAATTATGTTTACTTGTTTAATTCCTCATTTCCTTTACCATTACATGCACAAGTTGTTTTTTCTCTTTCTCTTGTCCATACACTTCTCCATGAAGACATATCATCCACTTTTTCTTTGCATGCTTCTCTATCAGAGGAAATGGGCTGTGCTAAACAACTGCAATCAATAGCTGTATTTTTCACAATGGTGTATTTCAGTACTGCCAATGACTGCTGATCACTTGATTTTAATTTCCCCAAAACTTTCTTTCCTGAAATCTAATAACCTTGTACTGTTTGCAAGCTGTTAGCCAATTTCTTACTATGTCAAATTCAAGTAACATATAAGCAATGGATCCAAGCTTTCTGTTCTCACATTCTCAAATTCTCCTTGTGACTAAGTAGAAAAGAAACTACCAACTCAGCTGTCACACAATATTAAGCAGAGCATTGCTACCTTATCATTTCTTGGAGCCGCCCTGCTGATTGGCTCCATTACTGCATTAATCATTTTACTTTACTCATTGTAGAGTAATATACGTATTATTATTATAAAAACTACTGTGCACAAATAGCCTTTTCATTTCGGCACAGGTAGTTGGTCACATTCTTGCCTTGTAAGACTTTGCCACCAAAAACTTATCTTGCATTGTACCATACCTCCAGTTTTTCCACGTTCCTCCGAGAGTTTGCTGCTCTTGTTCCATCCAGATCCAATATCAGAAAAAATTTCTTCCACTTCATTAATTAAACCACTCTTTCTCTGCCCAGTCTTTCTGGCTGCCATTTCACTAGCTCCACCTCAGGTATCTGGTTTTAAAACTGCTATTTCACCCACATATACCCCCATGAACACATTTTGTATGAACTTTACATTATTTCAGTCCAGCAGCCTTTTGTTCCTGACCGCAATTCTATCTGCTCCTGCCACTCCAATTAATTACCAGGTTACCAAAAATATTCAAAGAATAAGGGTTTAATGTCATAGACACCTCTGTTACTGCAGGTGAGGATTAAAAGCACCACCTCCCAATTATAATACATGCCTAGACTACCTTTAGATAGGAGGTGAAGTATCGTTGCTTTGTGAGAGAAGTGGAATATAGAAGAGGAGAAACAAACAAGGACTGTAAGAAGGGGACCTAGGACATTGGCAATGCACAGGGGGTTCATGCGGGTACATGTGCACCCCCTGAAATTGGACATGCACCACCTGGAAGCGCCAGCCACAAAACTGGAAATGCTGGCCGAAGTGAACTTCTGGTTTCGCTGCTGGTGGTTCTACACTCAGCCACTGGGAAACCCCAATTTCCCCCCTGGTTCGCAATCGGCTGTGGGGGGACCCCCGTGTCGGTGATCTGGTGCCCACCCCCGACTCAGGAGGCACCAGTTGCCCATGACCTAGGATTTTCAAATGAGCTAAAAGTTTATTTTAGACTTGCATAGATGAGCAGGCCCAGCTCAGTAAAGTGAAAGAATCAGGAACAGGAGCTGAGAAGTATCTGAAGAGCAAATATGGATAAATAGCGTGGGGAAGACCTACATGAAGAATTTGATACGAGAGGCAACATGTTTTGGCAAGTCACAAAAGCAGGTCAACAGCTAAGACAGGAATAAAGGCCAGATATCTCAGCAGTAAGTTCACTGCCCTCTCCTGGATAATACTTCTCTCTGGTGAAGTGTGAGAATCGAATTATTCTCTCACCCAGGAAGCAGTCTTTTTAGGGAGCAACGCTGCAGTTGCTCATGCCACATCTCTTGCCAATGACACTTCACTCTAGTGCTGGCAACTTAATACTATTAAACAATAAACGCGTTTAAAATAATGCATGACATCTGAAAAATGTTCCTATTTTCCCTCTTAGGTACTACAAATGACTGAAAACAAGCAAATATGTGTAATACTACAGAAATTATAAGCTAAATCTTCTGCTTCCAAGCCGGAAAGTTTGAGAAAGGCTTTCTGAGAGAGAATGCAAGTTCTGCGAACAAACAGTTAAAAGAATAACTTTGGAATAAATTTGAAATGTAAAAGCAGAGATGTATAAAAGATAGTGAGTATACACTCTTGCATATACAGAGTTCTGAGGAACAACCTGGGGTGGGAGTTGAATCACTGAAGGTTAAGTAGAGAGATGAAGAATCACAAGCTTAACATCAACTCTGACAGTAAAGGAGCTTTCAGAGACTAAAAAGAAGAAAAGAGAACACTAGATTCTTCTGTATTGACTTTAGTTAAGAAAACACTGTTGATGGAAGATACATCTTTATACCTAATGGGATTGGATGCATCATTAAATGTTAAAATGGTCATCTGATTAACTGGATTTGTTAATAAAGTTTATAACAAGCCCCTCCCCCACAAAGTGACAGGCTAGTAAAATTCTGCAAATTGTAAAGAAGCAAGAAGTATCATGTAGAATAATAAGTAACCCATCTGTGGAGACTGTGGCAGTGTTTAACTCCTGAAAGGCCTCAGCCTGACATTAAAAAAAACAAAACAATCCCCCCCCCGCCCCCCCCCCAATATTCTTTAAGCAAAATAATTTGGTTCTGATTTTAATCTTTCCTGGAGGAAAAAAAACCCTTAAAACTATAGATATGCCATGTTATAAAAAGTTTAAAATGTATTGGAAGAGTGTAAGAAATAGTTTCTAATTTTTTATGCTACATTAAATACCACTGAAATTTGTATCCTAATTGTTTTGAAACTTTAGTTATAAATGCTCTTTAGTAGCCTTCATTAACAATTTATTTTGCCTTTTAGATTCAATTGAATGAAAAAACATAGGATGTTGGAATTAATTTCTCCTTGGCTCCAGTTTGATTCAATTTAAAGAGTAGACATCTCCAATCTGATTGAAGGGAATACTGGGAAAGTTCAGCTGAAACTTTTCTGCAAAGTCAGCATACTGAAGCTAGTCTCTATATATCTGTAAAAAGCAGCAGATTGTTACCTGAATGATTTTATATTTTACACTTAGCCTAGCACATTAGATAAATGGTCCCAGATTTCAGAATTATGCATCATGAACCTGCACAGTGTTGGGTTTTTTCACACTTCATTGAGATGCTCTTGTAATATTATATTCATCTGCTGTATTTGCACTGCTACATGAGTTATTCATTCAGCTCAGACTTTCCTCTTTAAATATTTCAGTGAAGAATGGGTGATTAGAATATTAGGCAGTGGGAAGAAAGTAAGCATACGCTTTCATACTTTTGGGCTCTTCAAAATACTCAAGGCAAAAGTCCTGGTAATAAAGCTTAAAAATTCTGGCTGTATTTACTGAGGGAAATTACAGATCCATAGCTCTTGAAACCAAAGACATATGTAGCTTTATACAGCAAAGCTGGGCCAGACTGTGGAAAGTAAAATCTTCCTCCTCTCACACAACAAATACAGTTAGAGACATCAACATTAGAAGCAAGAAAAAAGCCATATTATCCACCACCTTTCATATGAGGTTTTCAACAAAAGGAGTCAGTCTATAATGAGAGTTCCACTATTAACTGAATATGCTTCAAATGGTAACAACTTTTGCTGCCTTAGAGGAAGGTTGGTCAGTGATCAAGAAGCTGGCTTTAATTCTTGGCTCTGCCAAAAGTTTCATGTACAACTACTTTTCGCAAGTCATATTGTACCAAACCCCCCAGTTTTTCTTTTTTAATACATCTCTCTCTCTCTCTATATATATAGAGAGAGATATATATACATATATACATCTATATATATAGATATATATAGATGTATATGTATAGATGATAGATATGCATTCCCCTCCCCAATTATTTCTGGTCTTTCTCTCCCTCTCTATTCCGTATAGACAAGCATAAGCGAGCTCAGACTTAGGATAAGCTTTAACATTTTTATTTTGGTAGCAAGTTTTTGGTTTTGTATATCCACTGTTTTATATTGTAGCTATCACCCCCCACCCCCTCTTCAACCAAGGACTTGGACTCTGCTTCTCTTCCCCACCTAAACTCCAGCCCTTCCATTAAGTTTTTTTCTCCGGCTGCCATTGTGAGTGCTTGTGTGTGTGTGTATGTGTGTGTGTGTGTGTGCGCGTGTGTGAACCAATAACTTCATGGGGCTGTGTAGTGTGTTGTCTATATAATAAAACTGTTATTTGGACCCCTAAGTTGGGTTTTGTTTTACTATGGCTTGGCCCTGCTCCAATCTCTGCTCCTCGCCCCTCTAACTTCTGTCTCATTTCTCCCTCTCCTGCTTCTGGCTTACTGCCACCTCTAACACCTGTCCTGAGCTCCTCTCTGCCTGCAAACTCCGTTTCTTTGCCACCGTTTTACCCCACTGTCTTTTCCTTTTCCCCTAAGCAACCAGGTTTCTGCCTCAGTTTCTTTCCTGGCTGTCTCCTCCTTGCCATCACTTATCTGCCCCCCGCCCCAAATATCTCAGCTGTCTGCCTCAGTTTCCAGCCCCAGTCTACCTTCGGTAAACCCAAGCCTCAGTTCCTCAGCCAGCTTCTCTGTAGTCCACTGGGTCTAATCCTGGTTCTGGCAACTTTCACTCCCTACACTTTGACTCTCTCTCTCTCACCTGAACCTTCCCCCAAGTATCCCAGGTACCCCAAGCACACACATACATGCTGTACCATCCAAGTTAGGAACTTACCTGCGTGTATGTGTAGGTGGGTTTTATGTGTGTGAACTGCTGAGTGTGTGTGTGCGTGTGACACTGTGTGCATGATATACGAATTAGTGATCTGTGTCTAATTTTGGGGTGTATAGTGTATGTGCTTGAATTGGTGATAGGTATGCATGTGCCTAGGCTGGCTTGGATGTCTATGTACCTGAGCTGGTAGTGTGTGTGTTTGTAAATGGGAGGAAAAAAACCCCTCACCTTCTAATTAAGTAAATACAGTAAATGCCATATCACAGACAAGTTAGAGGCACCCTTGAAACTGATGAAGCTGGGACACTACGCCACGAAGAATGCAAGATTCATGGGGCCAAAAAGACAGTAATCAGGGAGCCTAGCGGTTAGAAAATTCTGGTAAGTGGGAGATACAAGTTTGACTTGCCTGAAGCTGAGACGGACATAGGATCCAGGTTTTCCATTTTCTCTAAAGATTAGAATGTTTCATAAAAAGTGGTGGCAGTGCTGAATTAATGTTGTAGCTGTGATAAAGAAAATCTTGTATTCAAAAGTTCAATATTACTTCTAACCTGCCATTGGTCCAACAAGAGATCACTCTATAAAAAGTTAACATTTCACCCTAGTATACCCAACATCTTCCACAACCTTATACTTGAAAAAAAGTAGCTATGGCTGAACCTCCCCACTTGGTCCTCACATACAACTATTTCAGGTTTGGGGGCTCCCCACACGTACAAATGAATGGAACCACCATGTGTCCCCAACATGCCAATATACTTATGGCAGGTCTTGAAGACTGTCTCTTCCATAGCTGTTTTCTTATCCCCTGGTATACCTTAGGTACGTCAATGACATCCTCATAATATGGATACATCGAAAGGAATCTCTAGAGAAATTTCACCAAAACTTTTAACAACTTCCACCCCTCCAAGATAACTCTGGAATACTGCAAAGCAGATTCATTTCCTAGACACTACAGTGAAGATTTGTGTCTCAGGGCACTGAGGTGCCCTGTTCCTAA
>NW_005842291.1:1053717-1054074 GCF_000455745.1 Alligator sinensis | reverse complement strand
GGAGTTCACGGGGCCAGAAGTAACCGTGTCCAAGGAGACGTGAGGCAGCCTCCCTAATACACTGGAACATCAAAGACGTGGCAGGCGAGAATCTGAGGGTGCCCTTGGGCCGACTTGGCACAGGAAAGGGGCATTGAGGAGACCACGGCCCTTCTGTAGGACCCTGCCCATGACAATTTGCAATGCCCACATTGCCACCACCTTGACACAGAAAAAACACGACCAACACAGCTACCTTCAGGTGGCCAGCTTTAATCCTAAATATGCTACTGCATCATCTACAGCCAGGTTCTACATTACAAATGGATATTCTCTGATCTCACTGAGCAGGATGAACACCTTAAGAATCTGAAGCAG
>NW_005842291.1:1049230-1053686 GCF_000455745.1 Alligator sinensis | reverse complement strand
CAAAAATTACGATACAATCTGAAAACTGTAGCCACTCAAATCAAAGCCAGACTCAGACCTCACTCCAACCTGCTACAATGCTAACCGCAGGACAAGGACAACAGAATTGCTCTGGCTGTAGAACCCCTAGGTTGAATACCTAAATCACAGCATTAATGACCTCTTACTCTCCTTGAAAAGGATAAGATGACCATCTCAGGAAACCTTGGGGACAAGGCTGTTCTGGCTTACAGACAGTCCCCCAACCTCAAACAAGGTCTCTCAAGTTACAGACTAACAAGCTCATCCTCACCAGGGCACCAGGCTTTACCATGGACCCAAATGCAAGTTGTGTCCCTACATCAAAACAGACCGTATCATAACTGGACCTAATAATGAGTACAACATCCAAGGTTCATTCACCTGCAACTCTACCAACATCACATAATGCCATCACCTGTTTACAGTAGACAGACAAGGTGACCTCTACATGGAAGAAAGAATAAATACTCATCTGACATCAGCTGCAGGAAGACAAAAGCTTATGGCAGAACACTTCAACATCCCTGGACACTCCATCATTGACCTCAGAAATTCCATTCTCAGGCCAAAAAAAAAATTTAAACAGCTTGAAGAGGAAATCAGTCACAAACCAGACTATGTTAAGTATGGTTTAAACAGGGAATACAATTTTTTTTTATCTCATTTCCTGAATTATTTTTTTTTACCCCTTTGTTCCTATTGGCATTGGATTTATGAACCCATCTTGATACCTTGTTCTGGGTGGGCCCAACTTTTCTAAATTTGATTGACCACAACACCTCTGTTCACTTGGAGGAGTTTTTTTTGATATACAGTGATAGCAAATAAGATCAATGCAATCAAAGCAAACAAATGAGTAAACAGTCCTACTCGTTTACCAGTCCTAGGGTTTCACAAAGAGACAGTGCGTCTGGCCAGTACATGCGTGCTGCTTCATGATTCTTGCTTGAAATCAGGATGTCAGCAGCCTTGGGGCTTGTAGGGGGAATGCCCAGCCCCCAAAGGGGTGGGCGAGATGAGCTGGTGGTGCATCCTCTGCTCACAGTGGCCTCAGGATCCCACCTGGTCACTGTGACCAGATGCTAATTCTGCTTGTTCCTATCATGCTACAGGTTTCAAGGGAACACAGTGATTGTCTTGCTGCTGCATGTTTTCAATTTCCCAGGATGTATGTGCCTATCTGTCTACTATCTTTGGACCCTTGGATATTAAAATGCTGAGTACATGAATCTTTGCCATAAGCAGTAGGGCTGTGAGAAGTTTTGGTCATTAATTCGATTCAGTGGAGATTTGGCCCAATTCGGCAGCCAAATCTCCTAATTCGAATCGAATCAGGAGACACTTTAATTTCTCTGAATCGAAGCATAACCTTCTGATTCGATTCGGAGAGATTTGAAGAAATGGATATAAGACACAATTTTATATGTTTTTTTTTCCTACATACCTCAAAGTACCAGGCGGCTTGTGAATGCTGAGATGGTGGGGCAGTCCCACGGGAACATGGGGGGGGGGTCCCCAGCATACTTGGCAGCAGACCCGGAAGTAGACCAGAAGCACTTTCAGTCTACTTCTGGGTCCACCACAGAGTGCAGAGGGAAAGCTCGGTGCCTGGTACCTCCTGAGTCTGGGGGGTCAACTTGGGTCCCCCCTATGGCTGATCACTGAGCTGGGGGGCACAGGGGAGTCAACTGCTGACAGAAGTAAACAGAAGTACTTCTACTCCATTTCCGGGTCTGCCGGTGAGCATGTGGGGGCGTCCCCCACGTTCATGTGGAACATCCCATCCACCCCACCATCTCAGCACTCATGAGCCATGCCTGGTACCTCGAGGCACATAGAAAAAATATTTAAAGTTGTGTCTATGGTCGAATCACTGAATCTCCAAATCAGAATTGAATCTTCAGATTCGGATTCATTTGAATTGAATCAGGACAGTGATCTGAATCAACGAATTAAATCAGTTTCCCCTGAATTGGGTCAAATCCGAATTGAGTACACCCCTAATAACCAGACTTTAAAACCAATTAACCCTTGTCATTCCCCTGGACCACTGTTCTAATGCAAGCCAATTTCTAAAAGAAATTTCTAAATATAATTCTCTAGCCATTAGTTCCTATGGGTACTATAATTTGCTTGTATGCCTCTCACAGCAGTTCCCCTTTTCTTTCCCCTCTTTTCCTCCCTCTTTCCTACATACTGCATTCTAATTACTCACTCCACTTTATGCTCTGCTCTAGGCTGTCCATTCACAGCATCTGATGAAGTAAACTTGGGTTCACAAAAGCTTGTGCTCTCTGCCTCCATATATACACATCTTTGTCTATAAAGGTAGCAATTTATCTCAAGTCTGTCAGTAAGCTTTACACATGCTTAGAATATGCCTACCAAGTCAGGGCCCTCAGAGGACTTTGGCAGTGTTCAAACTAGTTTTTGAAGGTTAAGTAGGAGTTAGATGCCCAACTGCTCAAACTATAACAGCGAGTGAGTCAGGTAAGCCCTGAACAGAAGTCTTCTGGAGCACAGTTTTAGATTTTTTTGATCTGGCTCCTAGCCCCATTCTTCCCAAGTTTTCCCATTTTTAAAATTCAGGAATACTGGTACTTCCTTACTTCACATGCATGCTGTGAAATAAAATGTACTGAACTTATTATACAGAACATATAAACATATCTTGCAGACCAAACCTGTATTGTTAAAACATAAATTTTAAGAACAGAATTATCCTGTACAGAAACTTATATTAATCTTGTCTGCCAAACTTGGAATTTAAAATGAAATCTCATTTAATTATAGCTTGAAATTGGTTACTTTATCAAGGAAACCATGGTAGATTTGTTTTACAAGTTAATAGTAATCTATCAAATACACGGAAGCTATTAAGTCACAAAAGTCAGTAGGCATCATCTATTTTAGTATGGAGAGTGCATGCATTTTCAGGAACTTGATCTCCCTGTGGGGGATAGTGCATGCAAAAGGTTACAGTTTCTTGCAAATCAACTAAATGGATTTTTTTCAGGATTGAAGAGCTACAAGATGGAACATAAGAGAAAGCATCGGTTGTGCAAGAAAGTTTGGAAGGAACAGACTGCAAAGAAACCTGTTGACTTGAAGCCAAAATAAGGTTTTATTGTTGCCTTCTCTAAGACAAATGCAGATAAGCATAAGTGCAAATAAACTATTACGTTTCCACTTACACTGTTCAAAATCTGCACTTTTAGAGGTTTAGAAAAATAGTACACAGAAGTAATGCTGCCATACAGGATAATAAATATCTTCTTGTATAAGACGATGCTTTTCCTACAGAATATCATGAGCTACAAATACTGGCATCATTAATATCTATTTTTACATAAAAATAAATTTGAAACAATGTTTTGAGTTTGGTTAATTTATATAAGCACCAATTCCTATCTCTGCTTCCTTCATTTTCCCATTCCACTTCCATTAAGTTAAATGAATTTATGTCCTGTCCTGATTTGACTACTGAAAACTAATTTAATTCAATTAAATCAATATATAAATCACATTAATTATAAGAAAATGGATTTTTACTGCAATGAAATTCTCTTTTCTCACCAATTAATATCTAAAGTAATCCACAGATTAGATTCTTTCTTATAGATTATTTTCAAACTATTCACCAAAATGTCAAAGCAAAAGATAGAAGTGCTGATTATCCCAGTGGTTTTGCTACTGAAGATTTTGACAAATTATGCAAAATTGAAAGGAGCTTTTCTGCATAAAACTGAACTTCTAAAAAAGCGTCACAGATTTTGCTGAATTTGACAATTTAGGACATCTATCCAGAAGGATGACACTAAAGGCCTGAATGCTATTAACTGGCACTGTAATAAGCGATATTTTTGCAATATTTTGATTTTCAAAGCTGGGCACTCAGTAATATGGCACCCTGAAACATTTCAAGCCATGTGGCTTTTCTTTATACAAGGCAAAATTCTCCTCTCAAATACAAGGCATATCTCAACTGTTAGAATATAGTCTCCCTTATTGTTCTGACCCATAGCAATAGCAATGTTAAACACTCAAGGACTAAAATCACTGTTAGACTGGAGAATGACTATGCAAATCTGAAACAGAATAAATAGTAGAGTGGTGATTAACTGTTAGGTCTGAAAGGAGCTTACACACAATGTTTATACAATAATTTAATTTCATTTGGTAACAGACGTTTTATAATGTGTACGAATTGGACTTGATTTTAATCTTGTACCAATTTTGAATGAGCATTGATTTAAAGACTTCAGTTGAATTGCTCCTTATCTTACACTATTGTAAATAAAGGACTCAAACAATTATACACGTGTATGTAGTACCAGAAAGAATTAGAAAAGTGCATATCAGTAGCAACCAAAAAGTCAAGATAAGTTTAATGACTTGAATTTGAAAATGGTCTCAGTAATAACTGGCATGTTGC
>NW_005842291.1:1047019-1049220 GCF_000455745.1 Alligator sinensis | reverse complement strand
GAATGTTTGTTTAACTGAAAAATCAAAGACAAACTTTTTTTACGGCCTTTCAAGTATGATTTTCCTTTCACCCCCTCCCTTGAATTAGTTTCACATTCCCCTCACCCTTGTTCTCTTGCCAGATGAGATCTCTGGTGTTCTACCATGCCAGTATGATCAAGTCACTGTGTTCCAGAGGCATCTCTTCCTATTAGTGACTGCCAAAAAGTGATGCTGAATTAGGGTAGTAGGGGAGACGAGAGAGAAGATTCAGGGTTGAAATATCATTTGGCTACAAAAGCAAACAAAAACCAGTAAATCTAGATTGTTGATGCCTGGATTACATTTCATTTAAATGAATTGTTCAACTGAGAAAAGGATGGGAGGCAACTCTATGATATCTGACTGTGGCAGGGCACTTGGGGTACCTGCCACTTCAAGCGATCAGGCAGCCTACTAAGCCACCAGCCAGTGTGGGCCAGGGCTGACTGGGAGTCAGCTGACCCAGGGAGCCAGCAGGTGAGGCTATGCCTGACTCAGGAGGGAGTCACCTGACTCCAGAGGAGGGTTGAGCTTGGAGCAAGTATGATCCTGAGAGGGGCCAGGCAGTAAGATCTAGACCCTACTGAGAGAACATCACCTCAGCAGGAGGGCTGCAGCTCCAAAAGTTCTGCAGGGAGCACAACTTCTGAAGCAGTGCGGAAGTTTAGGAAGGAGCTAAGGGGATGGAGGAGGTTACTGGGGACCCAGTGTGGGATCTGGAGCCCTCAGAAGGGGGCTGAGAGTCTGTGGGTCTATCGAGGGGCCAGATGAACCTGAGAGAGAGGGGCTGCATTGGCCTGACTTATGGAAGACTCTGGGTGAGCCCAAAGAAGGAGAGATCTAGGGAGGGGCCCAAGAGGATGGGCCCTAAGCATAAGTGCAAATAAACTATTACGTTTCCACTTACACTGTTCAAAATCTGCACTTTTAGAGGTTTAGAAAAATAGTACACAGAAGTAATGCTGCCATACAGGATAATAAATATCTTCTTGTATAAGACGATGCTTTTCCTACAGAATATCATGAGCTACAAATACTGGCATCATTAATATCTATTTTTACATAAAAATAAATTTGAAACAATGTTTTGAGTTTGGTTAATTTATATAAGCACCAATTCCTATCTCTGCTTCCTTCATTTTCCCATTCCACTTCCATTAAGTTAAATGAATTTATGTCCTGTCCTGATTTGACTACTGAAAACTAATTTAATTCAATTAAATCAATATATAAATCACATTAATTATAAGAAAATGGATTTTTACTGCAATGAAATTCTCTTTTCTCACCAATTAATATCTAAAGTAATCCACAGATTAGATTCTTTCTTATAGATTATTTTCAAACTATTCACCAAAATGTCAAAGCAAAAGATAGAAGTGCTGATTATCCCAGTGGTTTTGCTACTGAAGATTTTGACAAATTATGCAAAATTGAAAGGAGCTTTTCTGCATAAAACTGAACTTCTAAAAAAGCGTCACAGATTTTGCTGAATTTGACAATTTAGGACATCTATCCAGAAGGATGACACTAAAGGCCTGAATGCTATTAACTGGCACTGTAATAAGCGATATTTTTGCAATATTTTGATTTTCAAAGCTGGGCACTCAGTAATATGGCACCCTGAAACATTTCAAGCCATGTGGCTTTTCTTTATACAAGGCAAAATTCTCCTCTCAAATACAAGGCATATCTCAACTGTTAGAATATAGTCTCCCTTATTGTTCTGACCCATAGCAATAGCAATGTTAAACACTCAAGGACTAAAATCACTGTTAGACTGGAGAATGACTATGCAAATCTGAAACAGAATAAATAGTAGAGTGGTGATTAACTGTTAGGTCTGAAAGGAGCTTACACACAATGTTTATACAATAATTTAATTTCATTTGGTAACAGACGTTTTATAATGTGTACGAATTGGACTTGATTTTAATCTTGTACCAATTTTGAATGAGCATTGATTTAAAGACTTCAGTTGAATTGCTCCTTATCTTACACTATTGTAAATAAAGGACTCAAACAATTATACACGTGTATGTAGTACCAGAAAGAATTAGAAAAGTGCATATCAGTAGCAACCAAAAAGTCAAGATAAGTTTAATGACTTGAATTTGAAAATGGTCTCAGTAATAACTGGCATGTTGCTGCATTCTCTCAGCAACATCTGAAACTGTGGC
>NW_005842291.1:1041705-1047009 GCF_000455745.1 Alligator sinensis | reverse complement strand
GAATGTTTGTTTAACTGAAAAATCAAAGACAAACTTTTTTTACGGCCTTTCAAGTATGATTTTCCTTTCACCCCCTCCCTTGAATTAGTTTCACATTCCCCTCACCCTTGTTCTCTTGCCAGATGAGATCTCTGGTGTTCTACCATGCCAGTATGATCAAGTCACTGTGTTCCAGAGGCATCTCTTCCTATTAGTGACTGCCAAAAAGTGATGCTGAATTAGGGTAGTAGGGGAGACGAGAGAGAAGATTCAGGGTTGAAATATCATTTGGCTACAAAAGCAAACAAAAACCAGTAAATCTAGATTGTTGATGCCTGGATTACATTTCATTTAAATGAATTGTTCAACTGAGAAAAGGATGGGAGGCAACTCTATGATATCTGACTGTGGCAGGGCACTTGGGGTACCTGCCACTTCAAGCGATCAGGCAGCCTACTAAGCCACCAGCCAGTGTGGGCCAGGGCTGACTGGGAGTCAGCTGACCCAGGGAGCCAGCAGGTGAGGCTATGCCTGACTCAGGAGGGAGTCACCTGACTCCAGAGGAGGGTTGAGCTTGGAGCAAGTATGATCCTGAGAGGGGCCAGGCAGTAAGATCTAGACCCTACTGAGAGAACATCACCTCAGCAGGAGGGCTGCAGCTCCAAAAGTTCTGCAGGGAGCACAACTTCTGAAGCAGTGCGGAAGTTTAGGAAGGAGCTAAGGGGATGGAGGAGGTTACTGGGGACCCAGTGTGGGATCTGGAGCCCTCAGAAGGGGGCTGAGAGTCTGTGGGTCTATCGAGGGGCCAGATGAACCTGAGAGAGAGGGGCTGCATTGGCCTGACTTATGGAAGACTCTGGGTGAGCCCAAAGAAGGAGAGATCTAGGGAGGGGCCCAAGAGGATGGGCCCATAGGTGAGAGAGGGCTGGCAGCCAGAGGACTCACAGACTCTTAACTGGCCTGTGTGGGGCCAGGGCCCAGGAGGGGCCAAAAGGTTGAAACAGACCATGGCAGAGACTTTCAGAGCCAGGAGATCCTGGAGTTCTTGACTGGCCCAAGGCAGGGCCAGGACCTAGGAGAGGCTGAAGGCTCTGGGGGAATCACAGATGATGAAGAGGTCAAGGGGTGTGCAGCCCAGAACAAAGACAGCAGATGCCAGGCCATCTGAGGAAAGGGGTCCAAGAGACAGACAGGGCCAAGGGGCCCAGATGTAAGGTTAAACTGGAGCCTGAGGGTCCAGAGGTCAACAGCCCAGGAGGGCTGGATTACATCAAGGGGGGAAGGTCCAGAGAGGACCCAGAAACAAGACCTGGAAGGCCAGAGACTGGTCATGGGTATGACCAAAAACTGCACCCTGCTGGGGCTTGGGGCTTGAGGTCATGGTGGTGGGACTGCTCATGGTGGAGCAGCCCTTAGAAAGTACCACCAAGGCGAAACCCCAGGGAAGGGTGAGTCTGGGGTGCCCTAGAACCTCTGCCCTGGCTGCCTTGTGGGTGAACACTTGGCAGGAAAGGCTAGGTGTGCTCACCCCAAAATTAAAGCAAGGGCAGGTCCAGATGGTCTAGCAGCCCAAAGAGGGCCAAGAGAAGAGCAGGACCATGTGGGTCCAAAAGCCTGGAGAGGTACCAGGGAAGAGCATGCAGGTTGAGGAGCCAAGGAAAGACCAGGACCAGATGGTCCCACAGCCTAAGCAGGGGCCACATAAGACCAGGACCAGAAGGGTCCAGCAGCCCAGTGACAGGCCAGGAATAGTGTAGTGGGACCTGAATAGTCCAGAGAACCAGTGACGAGCCAGGAATAGTGAGACAGTCCAGAGAGGGGCTGGCTGAGAGACGGAGAGTTCCAAGGATCCAGGAAGGGACCAAATGAAGGACCAAGGGATCTGGCAGCCAAGAGGGGAATCAAGTGAAGGACTGAGGGGTCTGTCAGCCTAGAGAGTGGCTAAGTGAGGGATGAAGGGGCTGGAGACTTGAGCAGGACTGTTTAAGACATCAAGCGGTCTGAGGGCCCAGAGAAGGGCTGCATGAGTGTAGGCGTGTGACAACAAGAACGTCCACAACAATGCCATCTGCAAAGCTTGAAGCGTGACATAGGGATGGTATGGAGCCATGCAATTGGCCCATAAGGCCTTGACCCACAGGCACCCAGTGGTCATTAGAATAAGACCAGAGCAGCCTCCCCCATTCTTACAACCATTAATATAAAGTATGGTGGGCGAGAGCTGGGCAAACTGTTCATAGAGCAGTTGGGTATACCAACATATAGAGAAGCTCGAGGGCCAAAGGAGGGCCATGCACATGATTAGTGGCCTAGAGACCAGGCCATATGAAGACAAACTGAAAGACTTGGGTCTGTTCAGCCTGGAAAAGAGAAGACTCAGAGGAGACTTGGTGGCAGTCTATAAGCACATCAGGGGTGTACATCAGAGCCTGGAGGAGCATCTATTCACCAAGGTCCCCCAGGGCAGGACAAAAAATAATGGGCACAAACTGACTGAAGATCACTTCAGGCTAGACATAAGGAAGTACTTCTTTACAAGCTGAATGCCAAGGGTTTGGAACAGGCTCCCCCCAGAGGTGGTACAGTCATCCACCCTGGTGATCTTCAAAATGCGCCTTGACACCCATCTTACTGGGGTCATCTGATCCCAGCAGTCTTTCCTGCCCAAGTGCAGAGGGGCTGGACCCAATGACCTGTCACGTCCCTTCCAGCCCTTAAGATCTATGGGTTTGGGTCTGCAGGGCTTACGGCCACCCCTGGAGACACTAACACCAATCCTTTTGTCTACTTTCCCTCAATTGGCAAGTGTCACTCATACTAAACAGAAAATATTGCTATGAGCAAACGATTTACAATCTGGAAAAAGAAATAAAAATACTGAGCTCTGCAAAGACTTTACATAGGTAAGAATAGACAATGTTTTGCCTTATTGTTAACACTCTGAGATTGAGATACCTTTTTCTTTTCTGCACTGAACAAATAAAAACTTATCTAAGAACTATACTAGTTATTTTGATTAACTTTGTTAGTTTTAGCTATAAAGTGCATAAAAATGTTCAAAATGTCAAACTATCCTAACATCAGAAACATACACACAACTACCTAACTAGTATTAAGAAAATTACATCTCCTACATGAAAGTCATTTTCTCACATCATCAAACTATTAGGAACACAAACGAACCACCTGAACACATGTATGAACATCATTTTGTGAGCATCTTGTACTCCTAGATCCTTTCCTGCATGCATTTTTCATAGTACCAGCAATGTTCCAAATGATTTTATTAATTTCAATACTTTTTTATTTATTTTCAGGTGCAGAGAGAAAAGACTACATGACTATTTGACAAAAATTCTGCATCCCATTTTGATCAAAATATCAGCTTAAGAAAAGACAAAACAAAACCAGAAAACCAAAACTAAACACACTGTTCAGTTAAAAAGCTAAATAATTAATTAAACAAAAAAATAAATTTTGGTCTCTCACAAGCAAAATCATCTAAAGGAACAAGTACATTAAACAGCATTAAAATATTAAGTAATTTCATCCCCGAATAAATACTATAGTATCATTATTATATACATTTACCAGTGAGTTTTCTATTTCTCACTTTTTAAAATTATAATGAAACTGAAAAAAATCCTACACCAACATCCAGACATGATCAACTTAAGCTGATATAATCATATCAGAATTGCAACAGCAGCTTTCTCCTGCTCTAATCACCTGACATACAAATACTGTAAACACTTATCAACCCCTTTTCTTCTCCAATAAAACAAATAAAGTTTAATATGTGATTTTTTTTCAAGCCTGTAAGAACTGAACATCTCAGATGTACAGCTTGGAAGTAAAGGAGTAAAGAGGCTAAATAAATATCTCTGCATGAAGGATGTTTGCCCTAAGTGGTACAATAAGGCTTTAATTAATGTGTTGGTGGAACAATGAGGATCAAATTCTCTGATTCAATTATGATCTCTCACAGCACACAACAAGATATGTCCAAGATAAAGACAGAACACAGTTTAATCTTAGGATACCAGAATAGTACCTCATGGACTATTCCAGTCATCAAAATTTAGAGTCTCCCTATGGATTCTTTAACTTGTACTGAAGCCAGTTCAGCCTTTGTGTCCTCAGAATCAAAGGATATGCTCTTTAGAGGCCCCTTTCTTCATTTAGATGCATCACATTTGTCCAGTAGAATGAGCCTCAACATCTCAAAAGAAAAGAGCCTCCTGGATTAGTAACATATCTGCCTGAAACTCAGATCATTTGTTTTATTTGGTAAAGAAGAACTTGGAAGATTACAATGAACAACATGACTGAGCCGTTTCACTGATGAACCCTTTCACTGATGAACAACATGATTGAGCTGTTCACATTTGTCCACATGTTGGCTAGGGACAAACATTCAAAAAGCTTGAGCCTGAAATTGATTCAATCTTTGCAGGTTAGTCTAACCTGGCTAGGCTGAACTGGTTTGTAACCAGACAGACATTCTCTCTGGACTGGGGTGAGAGTGTTGCCAGCCCTGGGCTAGCGCTGGAGTAAAGGGTGATGTGCAGTGCGTGCATCTGTTGCTGATACAGAACTTTTAAATCTCCCTCCCTGCTTCTTTATACTGTCTGCAGCAAACTGACAGGCAAGCAAGCCAGCTGGGAGTGTTTTGCAAATGTTTATTGCCCCATCAGCAAAACAATAGCCTCTCTCCATTAGTTCAAACTCTTCTTAAACAGCTTACCAGCTGACCTGTTGATTAGCTCCAAAAAGCCCTAAGCAGTCACTGTTCTGTCTGCCTGTCCCAGTGAAATTGGAGACATGCACGCAGCCACCTCTCAGCATTAGCTAGCATATCACATGCCTAGGGACCGTGGGGCTGGAGTCTGTGCTGTGGGAGATGGGAGGGAGTGAGGTAGGGATCCCTGCTTGAGCAGTGAGCAGCAAGGGGGTGGGGGGTAGTAGGGCAGGGGGAAGCAAGGCAGATCCTACTGTACCTGCAGTCTCTATCAGAGCTCCAGCCAGGGGGCAGTGGGGGAGAGCCCAGAGAGCATGCTGGGATGCTGGAGAGTCTGGTTTATCTGCCCCACACTGTGGGGCGGGGCCCCAGTTAGCTGGACAGCAGCTGAACTGCTGGGGTTTTTTTGTTTTGTTAAGTTATAGGGTGGGGGGCAGAGATGGGAGGGTTCTTGGGGTGATGGGGCTGGCCAGGACAGGGGTCAGGGGTCTCAGGGGTAGGGGCTGGCCCCGGCAGGGCTCAGGGGCCTCAGGGGGCTGGTGGGGGGAGGGCCAGCTCCAGCAGGGGACAGGGGTCTTGGAGGG
>NW_005842291.1:1032776-1041544 GCF_000455745.1 Alligator sinensis | reverse complement strand
AGGAGTGGGCGGTGCCATTGGTGGTCCCCCCATGGTCCTCTCCCACCTCCTCCAGCCCCCCCAACCCCTTACTCACCATCACCAGAGCCCTGGTGCTGAAACATGTTGCCTGACCGGCCACGTGTTCCAGTGCCAGGGCAAGTGGCCAACCATAGAGACACTCTAACAGCCAGAGCATCTCCATGGAGGACCCAGCCTCCAGTTGCCTCAGGGCACAGTCCGGTACCATGCCCTGCTTTGTTTTTTTAAACTTCAATATTTTTAGACCCCTGGATATCCAGGGGTCTAATTTTCTCCCCACACTGCAAGTTTGCAGTGCAGGGAACGTTTTTTTGTTCTGGCACCCCCCGGGCTTCTATCCTGAGTCACTACAGGCATGTGCCTACATTTCCTCAGTCCAGAGTGAATGTCTTTATGGTTACAAACTGGTTCAACCTATCCAGGACTAACCTGCAAAGATTGAATCAATTCAGGCTCAGGCTTTTTGAATGTCTGTCCATAGCCCACATGTGCAAGTGGGACAGAAGTGGCACAGCAGCCGGACTCCACTTCTGACAGCCCTGATAGTGGTAGCCCCTTCCAGGTGTTGCTGCCAGTGTCACCACTGCCACTGAACCCAGCCCTACTTCCCAGGCACCCAGCCTATTCACACTGCAGCCACTGCCGAGAGCAATAGATGAAGCAGGTGGGCAGATGGGGTCTCCATGGAGACCAGGACAGAACCCCCAAGGGCATGGTGTGTTTGGTCAGGTGAATGGGATGGGGCTGCAGACAACCAGGGAGCAGTATCCAGAAGTAGGGTTGCAAGGCGGTAACAGTGTGGAGCCATGCTGGGAGCAGATAGCGCTGGGCCAAGGCCAGAGGCAGAGCCGCAGTCACCAGCTTGTGATCCTGGCCCCAGCCTCGCCCACCCATTCCATTCCTGGACAGCATGCCCCATCCACTTCCGGCCCCATCCTATCCACCTGGCCAGCCACGCCCTGTCCGTGGGGTCCCAAGCTAGTCCCCACCCACCTGTCCATTCTGTCTGGCACCTCGAGACCAGCCTAGTAATCTACCACTTCGGGAGTTTTAGTGAGCTGTTGTGGGCAGGGAAGAGGAAGGGAGAGGTGGGAGGGGTGTTAACCCAGCCTGGCACTGCAGAGGAGACAACATCTTACCAAAACTCCTTAAGTGGCTCTCCAGCCCAAATAATTGCTCACCCCTGTGTTAACAGCTAATGGTCTCATTCAGGAACATGTGCCCCAGGTACATATAATGAAAAGTCAAGCTGACCCAAATCAGAAGTATGCACCTGGAGACAATAGGGGTGGGGAGGGAAAAACCCCCTCAATGCCCAAACAAACATAAAACAAAAATAGACAGGGGAACACATGAGAGAGAAAGATCCTGGCTATCTTTCCCCTGCCACTATTAAACTTAGGAAAGTCAAGTCCCAGAAGATTAAAACACTGAGTTTTCTCATTCTAATGGATTCTCACTTTTAACATTTATTTACTATGGTGCGGCCATGTACACAGGTTTAGCTTCTATGGGGAAAATCATGATTCTCCCAGCAGTAGTCACAAGTGTGCAAAAGTTCAAGCTTTTTTCCCAGAGCAAACATGCCTGCTTTGGGAGAAAAAATAACCTGGGAACAATCAGAGTTAAATTGCCCCTGGGAGAAAAACTCTCAGGGGAGACTGAATGTCTGCACCTTGTCCTCAAGCTTAACTCCTCCCATGCCTTCCCAAGACTGGGGCCTGGGAGGCAGCTGTTCACATCCTTCCATAGATGGAAAGGGGAGGGGAAGAGCAGCATCTACCACCTGGTCCCTGCCTGCTTCTCACACTAGAGTTCCTGGTGTGTAAAGCAGTCAGGGGTTTTGCTACACTGCTCCCTCTGCTTGGCTCTGGGTGCCCAAGAAGTGATGCTCTCCCCTGCCTACTTCACCACACCCCCCACTCCCACTGCAAGACTCTTCAGTGCAAGAAGCATACAGGGTGCAAGGGGATTTGCCTTGCTGCCCCAATCTATATCAGGAATGGGAAGAATGAAATAACCAACACTTTCCCCAGACTAGGCTCACCCTGGTCGGGAGAAGACATAAGGAGCAGAGGGATGAGGGGGGCAGCTGCAGACTGAAAGTCTGTACTACTTCCTCTCCCAGAATCATTTCTAATGGTAGACATTTTCCACCACAAAAAATGCATGCATGTACATAGCTAGGAATGGATATTATAGATAAGTAGAATATATTATCTTTACTGTTACAGGAAACATCCATTGAAGGTTAATGATGTTGTTGGATAATTGGCTGTTAGGTGCTGCGCCAAGAATGGGTGATGTCATGCTTTGCTCAAGGCTGTCAGGGATGCTAATAGGCACCCTAGCCTGGACTATTTGCATAGTGGGCCACACCTACCTGGGGCTTTAACTGGCAGACATTAGCCAGCTAAAGACTCAATCTGGCATTTGTCTGGGCCTCCTGATTGGCTGTTGGGAAAGCAGCTTCCATGTTTAGCTTCACCTGTGGCAACAGACTCCAAGATAGCCAACAGCTCTTGCTGAAAAGCTGCCTTACTGAGCTTCTGCGGTCTAGTACTCTGGTATCCTAACCCTGCTTGCTCTCTTCTGGACTTCAGTTTCTGGATTTTCCTTTGGGTTTGGAAATTTGGCCTCTGATTCCTGTACATTGACTTGACTTGTGATTTGGACCTTGCCACTGAATTTCCTGTGGATCTGGTAACTTGGTATCTGTATTCTGACCCTAGATTAGGCCTGTGTTTTGGACTCTGCCACTCCATCTGATCATCCTCTAGTGGCCTAACCACCAGGCAAGGCAACCCATGACATGGTCTATTACAATGACAAAGAAAATATCATTCAACACTGTGTCTTCAATCTAGAGAAAAAGAAGATTCTGACAAGGGGCATAGATGCAAGAGGGGAGAGGCTGGAGGGGAGGGACTTAAAGCAAAAACTAATACAAAGCCTAACCTTGGAAAGGGGTACATTTCAGTATTGTATCTTTCTTGGTGCTTCTTTGGCAGTACCATGCAACTACAGCTGATGCTCAGGAATCGGATGGAGTAAGCATTACAAGTTTCCAATGGTTTTGTATTGAAGGGGATTAGGATTTCAGAAATACTGATTGTTCCCCTTTTTTCTAAGGCAGATGAAGGGCCCAATTCCACTCATTATGGCAGCAAATATCAAATCCAGCCAAGGGACAAGGATGGAAATGAAAGATGGCAGTTACAAACTTTTTGCTCATAAAAAGGTGACAATTCCTAGTTCCACTACTTTCTTTTTCCGCCTTGCTCCAGTAAGGGCCAGCTCCAAATAATGGCTTAGAACTTCCTCAGTTACCTTCAAGCTGTAAATTATCATCTCTACTGGTCCCACATCTAGCACGTTTAAAAACACCCTGGGGTAAAGATCTCAAAACAACTAAGCTACATATTTACTGATATACAAAAAAGCTGGCTTAGTAAAACAATACTATAGAACATTTGGTGATTTAAACAAAGTAAGAATTTTTCTAAATGTTTTCAGGTAAGGCCAATTTAACAGAATGGTGTGGATCAGTATCTTGCTCTATGTTTTTTTCTTTTTATTACAAAGATAGATGTGATATCAAGCACAAATGCTAATTAAAACTGTTAATTAAGGGAAAATATTCAGCAGTGTGCGCGTGTGTGTGTGTGTATTTATATATATGTGATACATCCCCGACACCCCCCCATCACCTTCAGTTTACTAATATCAGGGATCTAGATAGTAAGGCAGAAAGAGATTTCCCCAATCATCATTTGCTCAGGTCCATTAAATGGTCAGTTGTTCATTTACATCTACAGGACATGCTTTTCACAACCTGGAAAGCCAAAAAGACACCTTGCCACAGGTGGTATATCATGTCTCCCCTCCCCAATACAACCCCCATGGCACAACAGCTCACCTCAACATTTTTGCCCCGCCTGTCTAAAAGCCTATTTATAACCCTGTCTAACATAAGCCTCTATCATATCACTTTTTCTGTTTTGCTGCTTTCTAAAACACTGTTTACATTTGAGATGCTGGATCATGAAACTGAGGATGCAAAAAATATAAATTTTATTAAAGAAACTACTCTCACATTAGGCTTTCTTCCTGAGTGACTTCTTTTCTTGTGCCCCTTATTTTGGACTTTGGTAAATTGAAAATATATCATCAATTGAAAGCTTAAGTATCCAGCATTATTATTTTTTTTTTTAAATAAGTTTTGCCTTTAGAGAATAGTCAGAAAAAAAATCCTAATTTCTAGACTTTTTATTTTAACTATGTTTCTGAAACAAATCTAGTATTGCACAGAGAAAACATGTATACCTTTACCTCTGTTAAAAATGTTTTGAGTATAAGTGGAGTATATAACCCATTCATGGTTTAAACTTACAATAATTTGCAGTCCTTCTCAATAAGCTTACCACAGTTCCTTATGCCAAAACAGAAGACAAAACACAGTGATATCCTCTTAATGATATCTTCAAACTGCTTACTACTAACATTTAATTAAAAGTGATATGTACATAGACAAATGAGACCTCTCACATTCCTTGTCTTCCCAAAATAGTTAATACCTGTGAACTTGAGTTTGTGATGGTCTGTTAACTCTTTGACAAGTGAGCCTGAATAACGCCCTTACAGCTTGTTGAAACTCTGCTAACTTTGCACCTGCACAGGGCCCCCAACTTAAAAGAGGCCATATGGATCAAGTGCTGTTATAACTGTAGTTAGTCATCTGTATCAAAATCACAGCAGACTCCTTCAAAACAAAGTCTCCTTTTTGTTGTTAATTAAGACAGTACCAAAAAATATAGTTACTTATTCAGTCATGAGGACTGAATGCTCCCAGTAGGTAGCCTTTTCACAATTCAATGTCCCTGATGGGATTCGAAGAGGAAATGAAACAACAAATTGTACTCCTGATGATCTAAGCAGAAGCTGCAATTCCACAGGGAGTCCTGGTAGGTCAATTAGTTCATCATGCTAACAGAATAGCAATCATGAAACCAGTGTCCCAAAAACAAAGGTTCAAAAAAGTGAAGTTCTATGCCTTGCTGTAAGACTGTCTCTAGTAGAGGTGGTTGTTAGTGCACAGGGTTTGGGTCAGCAATAGCACATTTATTGAGGATAAAAGTAGCATAAGAATGCTGAAGAAGTGGAATTATAACTGTATGGAAGGATTCGTTCACATGTATGGACTGGAGGCAGTTCATCTTCATAAAAATCTCACAACTTATTGCTGGTTTTGAGCATGTTCACCTTACTGAAATACTATACTCTTAACTATTATTAGATAAATATTTGTAATGCTAATATTTCCTTACATGTCAGAGTACAATGTTCCAAACGCTTCATCATTTCTTACTTATTGTAAACTATTCTAATATTTTTGAAAAGTTGTTTCTATTTTTGTACTTTATCCTTTTAACATATTATTGTGATGTACCAATATGGAAAAAAGTTCCTGTAAATTTTGTAAAGTTTGGCCTATATAAAACACCCTAATTGTAATCAATTTTAGAAGTGTCTATGAAAGAATTTAACTCAAATAGGATAAATTACAATTTATAATGTCAATAATTATGGCAGTACCAAGCATTTAAAAAAAAAATAACACAAGTCTTATTTTCAATTTTATTTTAAATAATTCATAACCTACCAGATAGCTGCTTTTATCATCATACCTTTGCTTCACATAGAGATGATACTACGACTTAAGATAAAGAGGGAAGCCATAAATAGGTAAAACAAGTCCATATTTTAGTACAGGCTGTACATGTATGCATATGGTAGAGATCCTGTACTTGGAAAAGAAAATAACACTAGCTGGCTAATGTTGCTTGAAATGAGCAGAAACAGTTTCAGCATGCTCTGGACAGCATGGGCTACCATATTGTGTGTTAGACTAGAAACCCGGGATTCTTAAATTCCTTCAATCAGTTGCTCTGTGACTTTGACCAATATTTTTTTTAACCATTCTTGTCTCCGTTTCTCTATCTGTGAAATATGAACGACAATGCTGTTATTTATCTACTTTATAGTGGCAATTGAGGATTAATGACTGTACAGAGCTTTGAATACTAAAAACAGTATATACAATGTCATATAGCTGTACTCTTTCTATAAAGTAGGTACATTAGTAGATTATGAATGCAAGAGATCTGACAATGAAAATGCTACATTTCCTCCTGCAAAGCCTCTAGAAATAGTTGAAGGCTTCACAACAAAAGAATATGTTGGTTTTTATGTTAGACACTGGTCACAGCTGTACACTAGCAAGGTGCATAAAGAAAAATGGATTATTCCAACCTAGTTTAGTTTACAGCCATCGGCTACTTCAATATCAGACCTTGGTGCTTTATTTACAGAGCTCCCCACTGACAAAAGATAGCGCTGTATAATGAGTACACAAATGCATTTTCAAGAGCACATCTTGAAAGCTGGTTTTATAAAATGCCTTCTGGCTGCAGTATTTGGATGTACTGTATGCTGACAGTCAGTAGGGACAACAACACAGATGTGCTTTGTTGGCTCCTAATTGATTCAGTCCCAAGTAGTATTTAAAAAAAAAGCCAAAGCTTTACAGTTTTATGAAAATTTGATCTCTCCTTTTATCTCTATGTGGTCCTGCAAGTACCATAGGAAAAGGTGTGGTGACTAATATGGGACAACATATTCTTGTTTGTATTTTATTCATATTTTCAAAAACAGAAGTTGTGCTTTCTTCAGACAGCATATCCTGCCTATAATGTCATTACCTTGAAATACTCACTGAACAGCCATTGGAATTAAACAGCATATTACATTTCTCTCATCTAAAGAAAAAATGTAATTTTTGACCAAAAAAGCTTTGAGATGTTTATATGAAAAATTACGTAGCCTTTCTAGAAATCAGTTAAATTTCTGATCATTCTTTTTAACCTTTTTCAGAGCTTTTGATGCCACAGAGATGTATGTGTTTGGCTAACAAACTAAGACTTAAGTATTTGTATGACTGAGAAAAAATGTTGTAATATCTACCAGCTTTTCAGGTTTAAGTATAAAGTCATAGAAAGATAACAAATATTACATTCCCAATTGATGGTTACCAGAAGTATTTATGATTACTTATCAAGAATTCTGGTCATCTAAGTGGCAACAATAATCATTCCTCTTCTTAAGTTTCACTGTATGAAGGAAACTGTATTTAGAGACAAACATGGTAATACTGCCATATAGATACGACTGATTTTATACTATATGATTCTTTTCTTACAAAAAGTATATTTATAAAATAATTTACTAAAACCAAGTTTGAAGCTGAAACTAGAGTAGGCTTTCATGACACTCAATCTGTAAAAGACATTTAGTTATTTGCAACAACTATAAGATTAAAAAAAAACTTAAAATATGCTGACTTCATCCCTTTAAGGAGTTCTAGAAGAAGGGAAGGTATGAAAGCATAAGAAACATGATGAATAGAATGTAAACCTCAGCTCTGTTACAAGTTTAGCTCACAGGTTACATGGTTTAACAATTTATTTTACATTCCTAGGGACTATACATATATTGTCAGCTGTAAAAAATAGAGTCAAGCGGGACTCAAATACAAGCCAGGAGTACAAGTTTCCTTTGCTTTATGCAGGTTCCGTATGTGCAAATTTGCTCTTATGCAATGACCCTTTTTATATTAAAAATTCATTATATGCTAGGTAAATTCACTCTTATGCAATCGGTGTGGTGTCAGCCTGCAGTCAGCTGCTTTGCGCAGTGCATTGTGAGAGTGTATTGTGAGAGTGCCACGCACCAAAATATAGTCTCCTGTGTGGATCTGTGCTCCTCGCTCGTTGTCTGCAACACGTGTTTTTGTACCTGCCATCCCCATTTGGGTTTCCAAGTGTCCTGCTAGCTTATCTCCTACCCCTCTCCCTGGTCCATCAAGGAAATGCAAGAGAACTTCACTAACACTGGAGACAAAACTGGAGATTTTGAACCATGCAGAAGCTGGTGAGGGGCCAGAAATGTGGTAGAAATGGGTCTGGGGGTCAGTACAGTCGAGGTCTTGGAATGTATCCCTATTTGTTACATTGTAAAGTGGGTTCCCTTTATGCAAATTCAAGTTATGAGTCGTTTTCCAAGAACACATGTACAGCATAAAGTGAGGGAAACCTGTACCTTATATGGTTCAACTGAGAGTATTTTAATGTAATAAAGGGCTCTGTGTGTGTGTGTGTGTGTTTGTGTGTCTGTCTGTCTGTCCATAATGCTTTTGTGCAACTGCGCATGTACTGCCCAGAAGGCCAACAGCAATCACCTGCAGGGGCTCCACCTCCTCAGGGAGGCGAGAGCCCCAATGCTCTGTGGGAGGAGGTGGAGTGCAGGCAGCAGGAGGGAGAAGCTGCCACCACAATCACCTCCTCAGGTGCAGGGATGCCCCACTGCTCTGTGGGAGGAGGCAGAGGTGGAGGCAGGTGGGGGGGAGGGAGTCGCTGCCACCTCAGGCAGAGGGAAGCCCAACTGTTTTGCAGGAGGAGGTGGAGGCAGGAAGGCAGGCGGGCAGGGGGGAGGGAGCTGCTGCCGCTGCCTCCTCAGGTGGAGGCAAGCTCTGCTGTTCCACGGGAGGAGATGGGGGGGGGAGGGATCCACTGCCACCATCTCCTCAGGGTGGAGAAGCCCTGCAGCTCCATGAGAGGAGGCAGAGGCGGAGGCAGAGGAGGCTGGGGGGGGGGGGGGGGGACTTCCCCCGTCGCCGCACGGGGGACTTC
>NW_005842291.1:1011438-1032697 GCF_000455745.1 Alligator sinensis | reverse complement strand
CATGATGGGAAATTGGCTAGTGCAAGCATAATACAAAAGCCAAATAGCCAAGTTCCAGATGTTTTTCCAGGTCTCAGTACAAAAGCAAAGCTAACACTATAGAAACCATGGCAAACATCTTGTTAACAACAGGTAATGTAGATAATTCATACTCAAGAGATATTTCAGCTGCCACATTTTGCACTATTTGCTCATTCTTCATACACCTTACTCAGCAGGGAGGCGAAGATGGTTATGATCTAAAGGAAGAATTTTAGGTAGGAAGTGATTCTATCAGGATTAGTTTTCCTCCATGCCATGGGAACAACTTCTTTGCAGCTACTTATGCAAACCCCTGCTTTTCCCAATTCTTACTCTTATGTGTTCCTTAAAATAAGCAAAAGAGATTTCAGCAACCATAAAAATGCACTGCAACAATTATGAAAGGGTATCTATCTGTTACAACCAATGCTGCTTCAACTTGACAGTTGTCCAGCTATGGACAGAACTTGCACATAAACCGGTTTAAGTGATCAGAAACTGGTTTAAACCCATAACAGAACAGAAGCTCATGCACATAAACCAGTTTCAAAATGGCTGAAACCGGTTTAACATAAACCCGATTGAATGTAGTATCAGACTGAATTGATTTAGGTCAAACCAGTTTATGAAACTTCTGTCCCAGACCCCTTCCTGGTTCAGTTTAAATCGGAGTCCCTCAGCATCCTTCACAGCCCTGGACTAAGCTGTGCTTTCTGCTGCAGAGAGTAGGGGTGGCCCCACCCCTCTGCTCCCTAACTGGAGCAGTGAGGGCTGGCTGACAAGGGGGAAGAGCAGGGCAAGCCTGGCTGGAGATACGCTCAGTCTGCAGTAGAGGGACTGCCCCATCCAGGCAAACCCCAGCTGGGGTCTGGGGCCAGGGAGGCAGGGGGTTAAACACCCATTCTCCCACTCAAACTTACTGCTGTCTGTGACTGTGGACTACAAATCCCAGAGGTACCTGGAAGCAGGAAGAGGAAGTAACGAGCAACCCTGCAGAGTCCTGCCATTGTAATTCTGGACTGCAAATCCCAGAGACCTCAGGGGCAGAAGGAAGAGGAAGTGAACACTTAGCCAGAGATCTGTGCTCTAGCGCCCCCTTGGTTTCTGACCTGAGCCACTGCAGGCATGTGGCTGCATTTCCTGAATTAGAGGTAAATGTCTGTTCACTTCTGTTTCAACATAATCTGTGCAGTTTAAGCTAACCTCAGTCTCAGGCTTTTTGACTGTCTGTACTAGCCCAGGAAGACTAAGTATTGGTCCATGCTCCCATCAACAATTACTAGCCTACAGGATTACAGATCTTTGCTTCTCTAATGCATTATTAACATGGATTTCTGATGATGCTGTGCATAAAATCTCAGAGATTTTAATCTGCTGTGAACTGGCACTTTGTGCATTTCTCAAAAATAGCAATTAATTATCCAGAGTAATAAAATCTGTCACATGAAACTGGCTATTCAGTTAGACAATAGTCTAAAAAGTTCTCATCAGTTTCACAGCAAGCAAAGTTTGTTTTATTATGGATTCTGTACCCAGGAAAATAATTAAAATGGTAATGTGGAATGCAATCAGTAAAGAAGTGGAACAAAAATAATGCAATAATGCACTGATTGGCAAAAATAATACCATTCAATACAATTTTATGGAAAGTAGCTCTTGTCAAACATTTTTTAGGGTGATTGATAAACAGCGATCTGGGTTCTCCATTTGCCACAAAAACACACAGAAACACACGGATTTTCTCCTTTAAAGGAGAAAAACCCAGGAAACTGGATTTCCCCTTGCAAGCTAGCAGAGTTTGAGCCTGCAAGGGGCTGCTTGGGGCTGTGGGGAGCAGGATACAGGGGGTGCCATATGCATGTGTACGCTCACATGTGCACATGGCAGTCAGGCAGAGTGGTGCATAAGCTCCTGCAGCTCCCACATGGTAAGTCTATGGGGTGGGGGGGGGGGCTCATCCCCCCAGTTTTCTGCACCCACTGCAGGGCATGGGGCTGCAGCCCGGCCAAACCAGCTCTGGCCAGGAGCCACCTCCATGGCCCAGCAAACAGGACCCAGCATGGGAGGGAGCACTGCACTACCATGGCCACCAAGATGAAGCACCCCCCTGCCTACCCAGCAGCAGTGGAAGGACATAACTCCATGCTAGGTCCCACCCACTGGGCCACAGAGGCAGGTCAGGCCCCGCTGTAGGTGCAGAAATCTAGGGGGACGTTTGCCCCTGCACCACCCTGTCATGCATCATCACCTGTGCCTCCCTGCACACTCCCTTCACACACACAACCCATTCCCCACATGCTGTGGGGCTGAGGGAAGCAGGTTGAGAGTGATGGATATCAACAGGGATAGGGGGCATGGTTTGGGAGTAAGGAGCACTGGCAGGGACAAGGGGCTGTGGATCAGGAATGAGGGGCATTAGCAGGACTGTATGGGCTGTGGGTCAGGATTGAGGGGCACCAGCAGATCCAGGGAGCTTAGGGTTGGGAGTGAGGGACACTAACAGGGCCAGGGGACTGTGGGTTGGGAGTGAGGGGCAGGGACAGATCACCAACATATCAAGGTTGTTCAGCAACACAAAGGGGAAGGGGGAACAGCTGCAGCTGGACCCACATCTTGGTGAGCAAAGGGGTCAGAGGAAGCTCTGATTTTCCATCATAAAAAAAATAAAATCAAATGCCAAAATATATAGGTATTCAGAATTTATTACAATATTTGAGGCACTGGTAGGCTTCCAATTTGCTTTAAAATGTAAATATATCAATAAAACATTGTGTTGAACTGATACCTGTGTATGTAGTGGCATTTCATTTTAATCACAGAAAAATGCAGATTTTATGTGGTTTTTTTTTAAATAAGAGAATTTGGGAGTTTTTATCAGAGAATCTGGGTGTTTCAAACAGAGAAAACCAGGATCCCTGTTGATAAAGGTAAGCGTGTTGACATAACAGAGTTCTGTAGATCATGTTTTATAACCACTTAAGACAGATCAATAAAGTTATTAGCACCATACAAAAAAAAAGTAGCTGAAAAGATCTGTATTAAAATATGATTAAATGATAGGCTCCAATTAACACTTTTTATTGCTATTACCATCCAATGATAGTGTTTCTATTCCCATAAGTATTTTTTGCTTTGCCCAATGATATTCAGTATTTTTCAATCAATGGATCTGGAATAGGGCTTCCCAACTTCCACCCTTTCATTGCTGCACTACATGCCCAGGCACCTGCCCCCCAGTGCTGCAAGTGAAACCTAATTCATTCTTGGCTCCCCTGCTATATCATGCCACTCAGGCACCCAGGCTGCACTATGCTGAACCACCCTGACCCCTGGGCTAAGGGCTGAAGGGAAAAGCTGGTGGGAGGCAGAGCCTGGAGCCCTTGGCTACTGCTGCTGCTGTAGCCAGAACAATGTGGGGAGGGGCACCTGGGCAGAAGTCCATGGGGCCACAATGTAGTCCTTTGCAAGCTGCATGTGGTCCATGAGCCATCAGTTGGACAGTCTTGATCTGGAAACACACACACACACACACACACACACGTAATAATGTAATATAAACTAATTGGTAGTAATGAGAGGAACAGGTCAGTTATGCAGACTGGCAAGACAAATTCATTTGAACAATACATATTTTTATATAGCTAAATACAAAGTCATGCCTCTGGGAACAAAGAATGTAGGTTACATGCACAAGATAGAGGACTGTATCTTGGAATTCAGTAACACTGAAAAAGACTTAAGGGTCATAGTAGCAGATAAACATTTGCTTCGAAAAGTATAATCCTTGGGTCATATAAGAAAGGAAACATCAAATAATAATGAAGTGTTATTACTTCTGTTGAAGGCATTAATGAGGCCATTACAGAAATTCTGTGCTCACTTCTGCTTCTCATATTTTGAAAAGTATGTTAAAAAAAACTGGAATGGATTTGGAAAAGAGCTACAAGAATGATCTACAGGCTAGAAAATCTATTAAGTTTATCAAGAGAAAGTTAAGAAATTGCTTCATCACTATCTACAGGCACAAGGATGAAATTTCTGATATTAGACGCTTCTTTAATCTAGCTGACAAGATCCAGTAGTTGGAAGGCGGTATTTGACAAACAGCGAAAACAGCAAGTGTGTTTAATGGTGAAGATAATTAACCATTAGAACATCTGAACAGAGGTTGGATTTATCATCAACTAATGCCTGGATCTCTTTCAAAAGACAGGCCCTAGTTCGCATGAAAATCACAGGCTTGATACAAAAATGAGATTCAAGCTATATGATCAGAATAGATCATACTGGCCCTAAACTTTATGAATCATCTCACGTTTTACTACCTTGTTTCTTAGCAGGGATGCATAGTATAGTGTTGCAGCACATGCAAGTCTGGATCATCCACATGCATGTATTGTGCTCGACTGATGTCATCTCTTTTGCTTGTAAACTGTTATTTTGTGTAGTGGGAGAAACAGAAGATTTAGAGCTTGTATGAACCCCAGAAAATCAGTGGGACTTAGGCTAAGTCACCTACTCTGCATTTGGAAATTTCACCTAGTTTTACAAACATGATTCATGCTTAAATCATGCTATAAAAGATTGTATGGTAATAAACAACAGGATCTGACTTATCTGATAGGAAATACAATCAATCAATTTCCACAAAGAATGTAAGCACTATGCCAAATTTTATTATCTGCCACATTTTTTAATTCTGGGAGTAATGAAGCCATTGGCACACCACCCGATAGGCTTAGTGCGTTTTGTTTTGGTTTTTTTTTTACTGTCTGTTACATTTCAACTCACACAATGTGCCTATTGTTCAAACCACTTATTTCATGCATCAGGAATACTGTGATGGTTCTTGGATGAGTCAGTATATTGTGTGAATGCCCTTTGAACAAGCACTAAACCATTGATAAAAAAAATTAGAGCCTGGAATATAGCTTTATAATACATTTGTCTTTGTGAATTTATTAAATAAGATAGTAGACAACAAATTCCTGATACTGCTTTCCATTTTCAAAATGATTTTCCAAACCAAATGTTTCACAAATCTAAATTAGGCATTCGCAGCAGTCATTTTTATATCACTATTTTTCAAATTCTGGGGAGAATTTCACTTTAATTGAGAGCAGAAGCAAGCAAAGAAAATCACAAACACGCACATACTAAAAAGTGAACAACTCAGAGTGTACAAATAGTTTCTGTTGCTACTGATGGGCTAGAGTGACACCCATCATACTTTTAATGTTCTCAGTGCAGAAAATCTGGGCCACAGGATATACCAAAGAGAAAGCCCTTCTTCCTTTACTACGCTAGTTTCCACAGAAGCCTACGCAGAACCAGAGTTATATTATAGCCCTTTGCATGATCCCTATACCACTGTCTTCCTCTAAATCCTTCTAGATTTCTACCATGGAGACTATTTATAACCAACCTTCTTTACCTTGATATTGTGGTTACAGATATAGTCCACTGTCTACTAAATAAAAAAACATCTATAAAAACGCAGGTCTTTTTTTTTCACCCATGGCACCCCGCAACCATAAAAGTTACCTTACTCCATCCCCCAAAGGTTTTATAACATTATATAAAAGAATGTAAAGACGAGATCCAATCTCAGCATCACTTCCAAACAAAATGAAAGTAAGTGTCTGACTGATATCTTTGACTGATTTTAAGTCATACCAAAGTGTTGAGTATGGAAGCATGTACACACTGCCATTCGGCGATGTTGCTATGGCGCTGTGCTCTAACACTGCCTTTTGGAAGTACTGAAGCATGGCACAGTATGGGGAGTTACTGTGCCATGAATATGGTGCAGTTAAATTTTGCTGCTATGTTGCCATAGTGGCGCACTATACCCAGAAAGTGTGCCACTACAGTGATGTAGCTGGCAATCATGTGTAAACACATGCAATAGCTATGTCACTGAAGCACGCTGTACAGTGACATAGGGAAATCCATAGATGCGCTCTATTAATGCTATCTTGTATTTTTTCAGGTAATATCTTAATACTGTCAAAAATACTTTTACAATATAGAAGTGTTTGTTGGTAAAGAGCTGCTTAACAGATCACTACACTAGTTCCTTTCTTCTATGCAGAAGTACCTCCTGCAGTGCCATAATAAGTTTTTGATGTATTTTTCAAAAGGTTTTTTCAATTCAACTTACTAGGTGGTTTTAGGAACTCAAAATCATGTGCAGAGCCCTCTGCCAGCAGTTATCAAAGCATGTGGCATGCATCCTAATTTTCTGACAGTTTGATCACTGTGTTTCCATACTCTTTCTGTATTTATGGTGTAATCCAAAAGTGACCTTGCAAATAAAATCATCTGATGTGTCACCTCCCTTATGCTCATGACAATTTCTCATTGTATAAGGATTTGTAAGGGAAAAATAGTTAAAGATATTGATTAAAACGGCTTGAAAAGCAGGAATTTCAGTTTGTATTGATCTAATAATATGTGTTTTCTTCAAAATAAATGAAGGGGTTTAATTTAATCGTGAGTCCTTTTTTATTCAGTTTGTTCTGGCCAAACCCCATTTTTCCCTACTTAGCCTAGCTTCAGCTACATGCACCAGAGTTATTGGGTATGTATTTAAACTAAGACGTGTCTGATTAAATAAATGTTTGCCTCTATGAAATATGCAACTGAGTTTGAGAAAACTGTTAATAAATATAAAGACCTACACATGAATGACGTGTGCCCCCGGATGCTGGGGGGCACAGTGAGATCCTGCAGGTGGCTGCAGCCATGTCAGCGGCAGGCGGGTGGGGAGTGAGCAGCAACTGCCCACAGGCGTCACAAGCAGTGACCAATCACAGCAGGTGTACCACCAATCTCGGGGGGTGCATGTGCACCCACATGCACCCCCTACACGTCACCAATAGATTTACACCCAGAAGTGACTGGGAATTCTTTAACTCTGGTTGGATTGTCTCTCATCAAACAACTGAAGTAAGGAGAAAAGCCATCAAGCTGCACCTTCCAATTAGTCAAAAGTAAAGGAGATTTCGATGTATTGCCTGGAACCTCCTAGAAGAACAAATGAATATTCGATCTGTCCTCCCTCCCAAGAACCTGCAAAAGTGAAAACTTTAGTTTAGGATTTCCTGTTTCCAAATTCAAAAGGAACAGAACCTTGGTTCCACTTTAATCTTGCATAGTCTTTAGGGACATAACCCAATTCACACTGGATTTATGAAAAGTAATCCTGGTCTTGATGTAGACATTATCTAGAAATCCAGAAAGCTGTAGAACAAGCTAATCACTCCCAGAGCATATCCCCATTTGAAAGGTATTCTAGGTAATGTTTGTGACTTGCTGAGGTAGCTCTCATTCAGAATCCCCAAATAGGAATTCAGCCAAATCTGAATGACAGTAGATTCACCTGTCAATAAAATCTAACTCTAATCTAAGCCTGTTCACAGTACCATTGAAGATGTACTGTTAAAACTTAAATATTTCTCTATATTAACCAAGTCAAACAGAAACTGTATCTCTATGTATATCAAGCAAGTGTCAAATAGTTTAATATCCTGTTATTGGGCTGATGCATTTGCTTGGTCTGGCTTACTGTGTGTGTGAAATGTCTTCTGCTGCTGTACGTCACCAGATAGTAAATGATTTTCTGCTTTCAGTGATATACCAGTTATAAATTCAGTTAGGGCCATCCAATAGATTAAAAAAAACAAATCTTATCTGGCAAGGAGGTTTTAATTTAAATTCTGAAGTACTGAATGCTGTCTTTTGTAATGTGCTGTACTTTCAAGAGGCAACCACTATTAGATCCATCAGATAGAGGATCTCTTTGCAGTATAATGATGGAGACAGCATTCTAACAGTCTTCAGAAGTGGCTTTTAATGAAGGCAGTTTTGCAAGGCACCCTTAAACTGTTCACTAATTGTCCTACTATCCTTACTTCATCTGTTTTATATCATGCAGCAATGTGTTGAAAGAATTCAGCTGTTCCAAATGTGTGACTCCTATTTTTATACAGTAGTCTGTAAGTTGCAAGTGGTTCACAAAAGATGACATTAGCTCAGGGGTGGGCAAAAGCCGGATCTGGCCCACCAGGCCATTCTATCCAGCCTGTGGGACTCCTAAAAAATTTAGAAAATATTTATCTGCTCCTAGCTGCCTGTCAAAGATGACAGGAGCCAGGGGCAGTAGGACCCAGAAGAAGCCGGCAGCAGGAGATAGAAGCCCAGCCCTGCCCACCCCTAGCTATTTCCCTGCTTCCTGTTGCCACCCTGTATGAGCACCATGTGGTTCCTGCTGCATGGCTGGACCAGGGAGCATGGAGCCCTGCCAGTACGTGTGTTCATGCACAAAGGCAGGGGCAAAGTGTGTGTGTGTGTGTGTGTGTCTGTGTGTGTAAGCAGAGATAGAGTGTGTGTGTACAAGCAGGGACAGTGTGTGTGTGGGTGTGTGTGTGTGTTCATAGGGCGAGCCCCACATGCACCCCCTACCATACACATGCACCCACATCCCCCCCATACACACAGACCCCCACACCCTCTTACACACCCCAGCCACCCTCCACCTACACAGCCCACCACAAACACCATACCTACCACCCACAACCCACATATCCACACACACACACACACACACACACACACACCCCTATAGGCTCCCTCACCCCATATACCCACACACCTTCCAAAATATATAAGCATAAGACTTAATTTTAAGCTATTGTGTAGTCACCTCTGCATACACTACACAGATGCATGTAAATCAAGGCAAAAATATTTTTTGAAATCAAATTAAAAATGTTTTAGATGTTTGGTTTTTAGAATATAATTTAGTATTTTTCTGGTTCTGAGATGGCAAAACCCCTTGCTGAAAGGAGTACTTCCAAGGGCAAGGGGAGGGACTTCTGGTGGCAAAGGTCAGGAGCTAGGGGGCAGGACTTCTGGTCCCAAGATAGCAACGAGGGGGCAGGGCACCTGTCAAGGGGCGGGGCTAACCATGTGGCCATCAACAACTTGCCAAAACTCAGTAAGCAGCCCTCTGCCTGAAATAATTGCCACCCCTGCATTAGCTCTAGACCCACAGGTGGCAGACCCTATTGTTAGCTTTGGTTAATCAAGGTGAAATACTAAAAAGAAAAAATAAATAAATAAATAATTTTTTATTCAAATTAACTATACTTTTAAAAAAATAAATAAATACATTTAATTTAAATAATAACAACCTGTGTTCAAGCCTAAACATACTATAACCTATCAACATAATTTAAATGAAGTAATATTCAAGTAGTACATGTTTGTTTCTGAAATTTGAAAGATAATCAAACCACTAAAATGGTGAAAATCACTGGCTAAACATGTAGCAGTTTTATGTCTGTTGTGTATGTTAAACTGTTTTATTAACAGCAGTTGGACACTTTGAACATCAGAGAATATTTAAGAAGCATTAACTGAAATGCATTTTTTTGCAAGCTTGGATTACAGTAGGTACAAATCAACCCTGAAATCATTTTTCAGCTTTTAGAGTCCAGTGAAAGTGGAACGGCAAACAATTTGACCATTTAAAAATCTGAGCTGTTAATCAAATAAATCTTGGATATTTAACTACTGTATTGATGCAAACAACTCACTGCTCTCCATCTCTACACCAGGCCCTTCTCCCTCTGTTCAAACCAAAGTTTCAGCTCATTGCTCTGACAACTCTGTATGGATTTCTAGCTGCTAATTCAAACTCAACATCCTTAAAACGGCATTCTTAAATTTTCCTCCCTTATCACATTCCCTTATTACTACCACCAGCTTTCTTAATCACAACATCATCCTGCCTCTCACTTGGGTCTCTTAAGTAGGTTGTCACTGTTTGATTTGGGCCTCTCTGTCCTTCCATCCAGAGTGTCAGGATCTTGCTGATTCGTATTGCATTTCCTACCCATCTATTCAGCTAAATCATCCATCCAGGCTGTCATCAGTACCTGTCTTGATTACTGCAGTACCTTCCTCTCTAGCCTTGATAAATGTCCCTGGTCACATGTATTCAGAATCCCACAGCAAAATCATGTTCCTGGCCCAATGTTTCAAATACATAAGTCCTTTCTCTGAATCCACCCCATGGTTCTCTAGCACATAAAGCACAAATTTCATTTTCTAAGTCTTTCATGGTCTATCTTGATCCTATCATCTCCCACTCATCAAGTTATTTATTCCTGCCTCTAATCAGGCCATGAGGATGCCCTCACAATTTATCCTCCTCCTTCTAATCATCTTACATTCAATATCAAGGAGCTGACTCCCATTTCCAAACATCTTTATGCATTCTCCAATACTGACCCTCATATGGCATTGGAGCTGCCCATAAACATCTGCTATATTATTCTCTTTCAAAACTGTCTTTATAACTCATTTGCTATGAAAAACTTGCCTATGAAGAATTTGACAATTATAATGCATTACCACCAACAAAGGATGTGTCATTTCCTTGTAGCTCCTCTTTAACTTCTATTGTCTCTCAGATATAGTTTTAAAACTTTTCAGGGCAGGGGCCATCTATATATTGAGCTTATACAACTGAACTCCTAGATGGGATGACAAAAACAACAATGCATAAATACCTATTTCTGTTTGTGTTTTTAGTTGGCAGAAATAATCAGACAGCTAAAGACAAAAAAGGGCTTGCCTCTGAGAATAGGAAATTCTCCTCAAACTATGACATAACCACTTATTTATATGGCATCTGCCAACAAAAGCAGTAGTTTCAGAATAAAGACAAAGTCTTTTCAAAGAACCATGCAGGTCTTTCCTGAAAATTTCTCTAATTGATCATTGTTCGACTCTCCATATCTTGCATACAGATTACTCTTCCCCAGGATCTGCGTTTGCTTATAACCTGACAAAGGCAGGGAGAAGTTAGTAAGCCATTGTTTGTGTTACAGTAACTTAAATCAAAGGATAAAAACATTCCTGTTACTCATTTTGGCAATCCTGACTCAGGTTAGATGACTGGGGTTAATAGTTCTCAACTCTTCCCTAGCACTCCTGCTTGCCACACCTTATTTTTTTAGCTTATATACCATGGAAAAATGGTAGACAGTTAAAGCAAAATAAGCCATGGCCAGCAGAGTTCTTGGAAGAAAAGAATATACAGATCACTGTACCATAAAGTCTTGTGAAGCTCTGTATAAAAGAAGTGGTACAAAAATGGAAAGTGTTGCTGAACCTCTTGCACTCAGCTGAATGCCCTAATTTATGACTTTGAGAAGTTCAAAGAATTGGGAACGTATGAGTTATAGATTAGAAACCAGCAGGGTTAAGAACTAGTGACTAACATCAAGACACGCCAGCTGGGCCTGAAGCAAGGTGAACATTTCTTATTTTGAGCTCAAAGACTGTTAGAATGAAGGAAAAAATGGGACTATACAGATCTTTTATCATAGATTAAGAAGGTGAGTAGAATCTGAGAAAAGCTTCATGAGTATTGTACTGTTAGCTTTTTTAAGTCTAACACATGGAAGACCTGTGCAATGCAGACTCTTTCTGTGTCTCAGTCTCGTAGCATTTTGTCCACAATCTGAATTGACTATAACAGTCCTGTTAGTCTAACCTGCTGTGGCCCGTTCCTCACACCAACCCTTATTCTTTACATACTATGATAAAGAGAACCAAAATGCTTTGAGCAATACTATGGAGGAGGAGCTGCAGAAGTGTCCTAATTACACTTCTGCAATTAGTGGAAAAGGCAGCACATACAAAAAGCATTTAGGACATTCTATTACAACTGCAGTACTAAAGGTAGGGGGAATAGCCACTCAATATTCCCTCTTGCTGACCTATTCACAAAATTGAATAAGCTACATATCAGCCATTAGTCCAGGGGTGGGCAATTATTTTGGCTGGAGGGCCACTTAATGATTTTTCGGAACCTATTGAGAGCCACATCCATCTCTCTCTCTCTCTTCCATTCTCTCTGCCTCTCTTTCTTGTCTCTTGTCTCCTCTCCTCTCTCTCTCTCCCCGCTTTCTCCCTTTCCCCCACTTCCCCTTGCCCCTCTCTCCCCTTTCCTCTCCCCCCTCTCTTCTCCTCTCCCCCACCTCCCTCCCACCCTCCCTCCTTCCAGAACCTGCCAGAGCTATAGTTCACCACAGCGGATGGGCAGCAGTGTCAGCTGTGGATGGGGCCAGTGGGGTCAGGAGCCCAGATGCAGAACCTGCCAGCAGCATCCACAGCTGATTCCACCACCTTCCCAGCACAATGGAAGCTTCCACATGGAGCGCCAACCAAGAACCTGCCAGCAGCATCAGCTGTGGCCCCCAAGCAAGAGCTGCTGCTGCACTGGGCGGGTGGCAGCATCAGCTGTAGACACCACCAGCAGGTTCCATATTGGGGGGCTCTAGAACCTGCTGGCTAAGCCTACAGCTGACATCGCTACCCACTCAGCACAGCAGCAGCTCCAGCCTGGGTCCACAGCTGATGCCACCGTCAGGTTCTAGTTTGGGCCATCGGACAGGAGCTTTCATCATGCCAAGAGGGTGCCAGTGTCAGCTGTGGACTGTTCTGGCAGACTCTATGTCCAGGCTCCTGAACCTACTACAGCTGAAGCCATGCCCTGGTCCATAGCTGATGCCTGATACTGCTGGGCAGAAGCAGTGCTGCCCACCTTCCTGGCACCACGTGGCAGGCAGAGCCACCAGTTGCCCATAGGCTAGATCCAATTAGTTGGCAGCCATACCTGTGGGCTGAATCGAATCTGTTGGCAAGCCAGATCTGGCCTGCAGGCCATATTTTGCTCACCCCTGAATTAGTATACAATTTAAAACCACTTAGTACTCACATTTTATTTCCTTTCAAAAAGTGTAACAAGTTTTTGTTTGCTATTTGGCAATTTCAAGACGTAAACATGTGGAATATAGTAACTATACTAAGAAAAATGAAGGTATTTGAAACACTGTCCTTTAATACTACAGCTTCCACTACTACGCTACAAAACATTATAACTTTGACAGCTATGCTACACACACTGTATATGTATACTTACATCACTCATGAAATGATTACACACATATAAAACATTGCTTACATCTAAGCATTTAAAGACTTAGTACAGACCATAACATTTCTATTTTGTGTATGTGCTTGGCGAAATGTAAAAAAGGATTTTTTTGTCAATCTGCCACACACTAATGACAGAGTAGATAGAGAAAGAACAAGAGACCTAATTGTTGCATTCAAGTCAAGACTACAGGCAATATTGATGTTATGAAGATAAATTAATGTTCACAAAGGTGTTGAACTGTCAGCACTGAAACTTAAAAATTCTCTCAACTTTTTCCTAACAGAACCCATGCACTGCAATATGGGTAACAAGGGTTATCTATGTGCCTCCTTTGTTTAGGATATAAGATTACCCACGTTATCCTTGGCTATTCTACAGCAAAACTCAATTGATTTTAATAGATTCAGGAATGGACCTGTAGAGTCCTGGTCACTACTAACAGAGTTCAGTTAGGCAGAAGACAGGGCTGTGTGGCCCTTAGAGATGAACTGGTTCAGAGAGGCGTAAGCTTTCATAAGCAACAGCTGTCTCTGAACCAGTTAGCTTCTAAGGTGCCACCCTGGCCCTGATTTCTGCCTGACTTAATAGTGACATGGCTAAATACCTTTCTCTAATCACATATTTCAGGTAGCGGAAACACCCTCTCCCTTACTAATGCTATAAGACATGCTATCACATAGAATGCATGTTTCAGAGAAAAATTTTATGTGCATATATCTGCTTGCAAGTTAAATCAGGCTTGTCTGCTACTATAACTTACAGTAGACAGTAGTACCTGCAACTCTTAACGCCAAGTGCGGGATGGCTGTTAAATAACCTGGCAACCTCTAGAGTGCCAATGGCTTTGAACAGAAGAGGACTGGGGAGCGGAAGGGGTGCTGGTGGTTACTAGTCTTACCCCTAGCAGAGGAAATTCCATCAAAAGGTTGTGAAACTGAGGTCCACTTCATGATAGAACAGACTGGGCTCTTTAACCCTGACTGACAGCCAGTCTAGGACTGGAGCAGCGACAGACAAACAAACTATCTCCTTTGCTCCACCAGCTTCTGCAGTCAAGCTGGTTCCAAATGTACCAGCACCTGCCTGTCCATTGGATTAAACCAGCAAGGCCAAGAAGGGGACACTGATATGCAGGCAACTCACTGTCTCCATATACACTGCCCAGGCTTTTGCACCCTGGCGAGGTTACTCCAACTTTGCTTTATGTTTCAAGCAAGGATTATGTTCAGCGAGCTGATGTCTATTGTCTCACAAGACACATAGATGCCTACTACTACTACTATTACTACATCTGCTGCTGAATTCATAGACATATTTAGATGTGTTTAACAATACCAATAATATACCCAAGCACTCTATTGTAGGAGAATCTTCCCCAGATTTTTCTCTCTCAAACTAAGATTTTAGGTATCAAAAACACTGAGTAGAATGTATATATTACATTTTCAATGTAGCACTGTGCAAAAGTCTTCGTTACAAAAAGATAGTTCTTACTTTCCTGACTTTGCCAACATAATTACAAACAAATCAGAAAAAAATATTAAGAAACTAACTCATTAAAAGATAAGATGCAATAACCAATATTCAAATATAATCATATGTCAAGGATTTAACAAACTGTATTCCAATCATTTTACGTCCCAGGATAGTGAACAAAATAAATGTCATTATTAACTACATTTTTCAGTTACCCATTAATTAATTATTGTATTCACACAGGTGAAAACTAGTGCCAGACAACATTACTAACATACTATATCTGCTGCATATGCATCATTTTTTTCATAGATTCTTCATGTCAGTACTATCTTTTCAAACCCTGCTCATGTTTCGTATCACTGCACACCAGTGCACAACCACAATTGGGCTATTCTTTGTACATATTAAAAGATATAGATAGAGTCTATACAGTAATCTTCTGGTATTTTTTTAATATTACAAATTGTAGAAGGAAAACCCCACTGTGATCACTGAACTGTGTCATAATCCTTCCTAAGAAATCTCTACAGAGATAAAGATAACAGAAACTAACCTTTAGAAATCAAACTGGGGACACAGCTATCATAACAATGCTGGGTGAGTTCAAATGCTCAATTTACAGAGAATAGATACATAGCATCACTTTACAAACAAAATATATTTTATCATTCTTTTAATTGTATTTAATGCAAGTGAAACTGGTTTTTCAAGGCTCTATTTAAAGCAGCTCTGTGAAGAAAAAAGGTAAGTATGTCCAGTGGCTTAGCCAAACTTTGTATTTTATTTTTCATGTAAAATCAGAGGTTGGATCTTCGATACCCATAGGCCCTCACACATGTATAATTAGTGTCGTATGTTTTCTATTGGTTTTCCCAAAGGCATCTGTATGTACTACCTGTGCCTCCCCTTAGTAAAAGTTTCTAAAAACTCATCCTAATGTCTCCTCTCCAAAATAAAAATGTGTTTGTTTTGGGGTTTATTTCTGAGAATCACTACTCAGTCACTAAACAGAACTGCTTTAGATTTGGTCGATCATGAAGTTAACAGCAGGACCCCATGAATTGTAACCGGTGCCTCATTTTTTAACTGTGATCAACTGATTGCCCATTCTGCATTTATTATTTGAAAACAAGCATTAAGCAGTTGGCATTGGAAGGAACTGAAATAAAATCCCCCTGTACTTTGTCATTCTGAAGAGAAGATTTACACAAGGCAACATTTTCAAATATAATGCATATAATAAGTTTCTCAAATGTGTAAGTTTAGGCACTTATTTTCAAGGTTTTTGACTCCTGCAGTACCCACAGTGGGTGCATCTACACAAGATGCTTTACTGCACAGTACAGCTATTACTGGGTAGTAAGCATCCACATCTACAAGTGCAGATGCTTACTGAACAGCAATTGGCTCTAATCATGAGTAAATTTGCTACCTGCAAATGCAAGCAACAAATTTACTCGAGATTACTTACTGTGCAGTGGTACACATGTAGATGCCTGACCAGGATAGAACGTAATCTTGGTCAGCCAGGCAGCCCCAGGGAGTTGCCTGGTGCCAAGGCAGGTTTCACTGCAAGAACCTTGGCAAGGACAATATCCCCCTGCCCTAGCAGCAGGGAGTTCTCAGCACCCCACCCTGTGATCACAGGGCCAGGAAATCCTCATCTCCCAGCGCCTGCACTGCAGTTGCAGGGGACAGGCTGGGAGATACTTATTTCCTAGCCCTCATCTCCCAGTAAACTGCTCCTGGATTGCCCAGTTTGAAACTAATTAGGTTAAATTTTTCCTCATTTTTTTTTAAATTTTGCTATGCCATTACATATGTACTTGGGCAGTTATCACTTCCCCTTTTACAGGTATTTTAACTGTCTTAAAAGGATGACACCAGCATTGGAGTCTTCTTTATAAAGATAAAAAAATACTAAAACAAAAGGAATTCATCAATTGCTAAGTTAAAACTGTTAAATTTATGGGATGTGCTTTGAAAAACAAACAAAAAGGTAGCAGTTTATAACTCTTAGAAATAGTAAGGATTTCCATTTTCATTGCACCCAAAACAGTGCCCAAAGCAACAAAACACTGTGGCCAACCATGACTGCCCACTTCCCCAGGCATGGTGCAAGACAGACAAGATAACACCTGAATATCAATAAAAACCTGACAAACCCCTTGCAAGAGCAACATACACTTCTGGCACTCCATTACCAATAATAAAGAACAGTTCTTGGAAGGAAGCATTTAAACTATAAAGACCATCATATCACTTACCCAGAAGATATTCTTTGAGTAAGCCTCTTGTACATGAAAATGCAAATTAATTATTTTGTCTGAAAATATAATACAAATGAATGAAGTATTTTATCTGATACTACTGAGAGATTATGAAGAAATGTATGGGGAAGAAATCAAACTTTCTGATAACAACACTTCAACCATTTGTTATGTGGTTTTTTGTGGGGTTTTTTGTAGAAGCACTGAAACAGAAAGGAACAAGCATATGTTCATGGGAAATGTGTGAATAACATGACAAGGTTGGAAGAGGAAGTTATTTACTCTACTGATTGACAAACCAATAACAGAAAAGTGGCATGGTGTATCATAATACACAAATATCTACTTATTATTTTAAGATATGCTTCCCAAATAAACATTCAATACAAAAACTATCTAGAAAAATAAAGCCTGGATATGTCATGTGAAAGTTTATAAAAACAAAAAAATCTCTTCAAGAAACCATGATAACTGAAGTTCTTAAAGTAGCTAAAAATATATGACAAACTATACTGAACACCATCTTCCCCATGCAGAACCTTCTGAAGGTTATACAACCAGTAGCATTTTCAATCACTGTATCTGAATAAGATAAAGTACTTTTGTCTGCTAGTTCTCAAATTATGGGTAAAATAATATCAATTGTTTTTGAGAATCTAAACTAGCATCTCCACTCATTAGTAAAGAAAACATGAAAGTTAAGGCCTTTATTTATAGATTGAAAGAATGTTGCAGTCAGCCAATACATGCTGCTGTTACATTTAATTACCTAGCTTTCGACTAAATTACTACTTAAACAATGCATTTAGGAGTCGATCTTGGAAAAGTACTTTCAAATACTGAAGAACACAGAATCTCTTCAGACCCTCTTCATAAGAGCAACCTGGGAACCTGCCAAGCCGACTGTCCCTACGATGTGGTGGCAAGACCTTTATAAAACACAACCTCTGATTCTTCTTGTTTCGCATCTACTTCAGATTCCTCCAAATCATCAGTATAATGAAGTACGTGAAAAACAGTTAAAGGTCAGAGCACAGTCTGTAGATTATGAAGAGGGAAAAAAAGCCACAAGGGAAAAAAAAAGAAAATTTACGCTGTAGTAGAAGGTTAAGAATATTATTAATAACTACAAAGTTTATAATATACTTTTTTATAGTATAGCTAATTTTCCTGCAATGACACTAAACTATATATGATGATAATGCACTATTAAACAACCTTGTGCATACACTAAAGATTGGTGACATCACTAAATTTATTTCTGGCCCTCAATAATATATAGCAAAACGAATATGTATAGGGATCTTAATTTTCTAAGCTTTTTTTCTAGAAAGCTGCATTTCCCCTGTAACTACACTAACAAGCAGGCCTTATGTTACATATTATTGCCGAGTCTCATGGATACAACGTTCCCCCTTTGTGTTCAGTATTTTTCCCCTCACTTTAGAAGTATATCAATGAGCAAAAAATATACGAAATACCTTAGTCCATCTCCTTATATAATATTTGTCATTCTTCAAAAAACAAAACAAAAAAAATTATACTTCCTTATTTCATAAGTATACCTTGCAGAACTACAGTACACCCACCCCACCCTCCAGGGGGAGCGGAAAAACTCCAAGACTGAACTCCCTCCACTCCCTTTCCACCCTCCCATTCTGAAAACAACAATGGGCTGGGAGTTCTGCAGACATGAGTTACAAAAGACTCTATATGTTTCAATGTCTTTAGATTTGATACCTTACAGAGTGAGGGAGCAAATTTTCACTCGATTGGCCACTTTTAAAGCTGTTTGCAGCCGTGCACTTGTGTTTGGTCACAGCTATAAACTGCTTTCTGTGGCCAGATAGGGTGTAGACAGAAGTGGCAATTTTCACCCAAAGTGACAGTTGATTGAGCAGCTTTGAGTAGGCCCCAGTCTCAAATGTGCAAATTTTTCAAACATTCATTTTAGAAAAAAATATTTTCAGCAGTTTGGGTCAGATTTTCACCTGATACAGGCATAATTAATTTGATTGCATCTCACTGATTTCAATGGAGCTGTTCCAGAATTTGCTTATAGTTTTCTTTTCTGTGGTAAAGACAGTTTTCAGATGCAAAATTATTTGCATCTACAGTGTGAGAATATTTTGAATATAACTCTCTTTCTTATTGGGTGGTATACCTCAGGCCCCTCGCCTCTAACTTTCCATCACATGGTAATATATTTTATCGAGATTGCAGAAAATTGCAGACCAAATTTCTTCTAGAAAATGATTCCTCCTCTGTAATACTATTAAATCAAATCAGCTTAGAGATAAATGCAGGACAGAACTGGAAAAAAATGTTTTAACTAGATCTATTAGCAAAACAATTTCAGGTATGGTATACACTTCCATTTTAAGGTTCACAAATTCCCATTTCAAAAATTATAAAAATATTTAAATACCCTGAATAGAGACTTTTATTTAAAGGAAGTACATCCCATCCTTCCTACAATCCTGATATTTACAATTTTATAGATCACTGATGGCTAATCATTTTGGCAGGCATGCCACAAGGTAATCCCTACACATTCCCAGAGTACAACTCCAATTCACTTTCCCTCCCTGAGCTGCTGCTCTGCTTTCTTCTTCCTGCCCTATCTGCCACTGTGCTCCCTGCTCCTTACCTAATCTACCATGTGTCACACAGACAGGCTGCCCATGCCACTTGTGGTATGCATGTCGCCCCTGTTAGAGCTTACAGAAACACATGGTAAAATTATTATATCCTGTCTGACCTCCTGTATATTACAGGCCATATGGCTTTTCTGAATTAATTTATTTAAATTACAGCATATCTTGGGAGCACAAACTAATCTTATTTTTAAGCTATTTTTCATTTACTTGTATACATATCAAAACAACTTTATCTGTTGTCCAATCCACTGCATCTTCTCCAGTGTTACAGGCCTGGCTCCAGTGTTCAGCTCAGAAGTTTCAGCCATACCTTTTAAAACTCTTGGATGCAAGTTATCCATACCATTTGTAAGCAACTGCTTTTATCTTACTTTTTAGTTATCCTTTGAATGGGCAGTACCCCTTCCCCATCATCCCATGGTAAGTGCATAAAAAACCATTATCTAATTCTCCAGTTCAATTTGATCTCACACCAACCCGTATCTCATCTTCTGCTATATTTGCTAAAACAGTGATTTATTAGCATTCGGTACAACTTCTTTTCTTTCAAATGGTCAGTGACTTGGAAACAAGCAAGGCCATTTTTGCCATAGAGTGCCACTCCTTTTTCTCTACCTTGGAACTGTGTGAAGTGCAAATACTGAAACTTTGCCAAGCCAGAAACATCAGTTTCAGGAGAAAGTAAAAAGACGTGATTTTGTTCCCAGGCCCTCAGCTGTCAAAGGGGAGGGGTTTTCTGTCACTTGAGCTGCAGCAATAGAGTGGAGCCCAAGTCACAGAGTACTTCCCTTACGGGGAGGGAATACCAGAGAGAACTTCTGCATGTCCAAAAAACTGGGTTTGTGTGCATCCATTCTTTTAAACCCTTGAACCGAATCGATTAGGACTTCAACCTGGTCCGATACAGCAGAGACTTCCACTGCATCAGCCATTTTTTTTCACTTGTTCACATAGCTTTTCGACTGGTTGCACTGGACTTCCACCAAAATGTAATGCTTGTATATACCCTTGCAGACTAAGCTCCTACAAAATAGGTTCCTGGCCCCATGTCACAGAGCACTGAGGTGCCCTGCTCCTAGAGAGGGGACACTGCCAGGGAGAGAGCCCTGGCAGGAAATAATGAGCACAGCTGTGGGTTGCCTGGGGCAACCAGGAAGTCAGCTGACCGGAAGGGGCAGGGCCTGGCCCTCATAAGGTCCAGGGGCTGAAGCCAGGCTGGCAGTTCCCTGCCAGCAGCTAGAGAGAGAGGAGCTCCTGAAGCCAAGATGCGAGAACCGCTGGTACTACTCAAGCCGAGTAAAGGATGGCAGCTCCGGGATATTGGAGCAATGTTGTTATAGCCAGGCGGCCTTAACTTCTATCCCGGGGAAGATCTTAGAAAAGTTTATTAAAGAGGCCATCCTTAATGGACTGGCTGACGCCAACATCTTAAGGGATAGCCAGCACGGGTTTGTTGCAGGTAGGTCTTGCTTGACCAATCTCATTTCCTTCTACGATCAGGTGACGTATCACCTGGACAAGGGAGAGGAGATTGATGTCATATATCTTGACTTCAAAAAAGCCTTTGATCTGGTTTCCCATGATCGCCTCTTGGAGAAACTGGCCAATTGTCGCCTTGGGTCCACCACGATCCACTGGCTGGAAAATTGGCTCCAGGGTCGGACCCAGAGGGTAGTAATTGATGGAAGTCATTCATCATGGTGTCCTGTGACCAGTGGGGTCCACCAAGGCTCTGTCCTTGGACCCATACTGATCAACATCTTCATTAATGATGTGGACACTGGAGTCAGAAGCGGACTGGCCAAGTTCGC
>NW_005842291.1:1002390-1010379 GCF_000455745.1 Alligator sinensis | reverse complement strand
ATCTGGGGGAACGTTTGTTCACCAGAGCGCCCCAAGGGATGACGAGGTCGAACGGTTATAAACTACTACAAGACCGTTTCAGGCTGGACATAAGGAAGAATTTCTTTACTGTCTGAGCCCCCAAGGTCTGGAACAGCCTGCCACCGGAGGTGGTTCAAGCGCCTACATTGAACACCTTCAAGAGCAAACTGGATGCTTATCTTGCTGGGATCCTATGACCCCAGCTGACTTCCTGCCCTTTGGGCAGGGGGCTGGACTTGATGATCTTCCGAGGTCCCTTCCAGCCCTAATGTCTATGAAATCTTAAGTTAAGTTGTAGCCAAGAGGCTTGTGTTTGCTTTGTTGTTATGTATTAGACCGGTGGTTTGGGTGAGGCTATTAGGGGTTGGAGGAGGCCTCATAGGGGACCCACAGTAGCGTAGGGACCCCAGTGCCAATAGGGGCGCAGCTTACAGGGTGCTTAGACCCCAGCCCAGAGAAGGGCATTTGAGAAGCCCCAGGGCAGGCGTAGGGAGCCCCAGGAGGGGGCACTACTGAGAAGCCCCAGTGCGGGCGCGGCGAGCCCCAGAAAGGGGGCGTTATTGAGAAGCCTCTCTGCGGGCATGGTGAGCCCCAGAGAGGGGGCACGATTGAGAAGGCCCAGTGGGGCCACGAAGGCCCCAGAGAGAAGGCAACCGTACAGAGACGGCCCCAGAGAGAGGGCAACCGTACAGAGACGGCCCTGGAGAAGGGGGCAGCACTGCGGAGGAGGCCCAGGCTGGGCACAGAGCCCCAGGAGGGGGCGGCGATACCGAGAAGGCCCGAGAAAAGGGCAGCAGTACCGAGGAGGCCCCAAGAAACGGGCATGAGTACAGATAGAGAGACAGACCAATGTCCATTCCAACTGCGAGGCTTGGGGTGTGGTATAAGGGGTGGTTGGAGCCACGCATAGCCCCTAAGGCTAGGGTGCCCCTAAAGCACCCATCATACAGTGGGACCCACGAGCGGCCCGGGAGTCCACGGGGACAGAAGCCACAGCGAACCGTGACCAAGAGGGTTTAAGGCAGCCTCCCAACTTTATCTAAACATCAAAGACGTGGCGGACGAGAATCCGAGGGTGCCCTTGGGCCGACTTGGCATGGAGGAAGGGGCCTTAAGGAGATCACGGCCCTCCTGTAGGACCCCGCTGTGACACCCCAATATAGTATTAAGAAGTAAAAGAATTAAAGAATTAAATTAATGCATCTAGTCTCTGTATTCACTGACAGCATCAACTTATTCACTATAGAGACGATGACTAAGTGAGGACGTAATCAAGCCACTTATTACTCCAGAATCTGTCTTCCTCTATCCACAAAAGAGTGTTGGCAAGGAAATGAAGCTTTTGCTAGATAAGCAACCTGAAGGCCATCTCAACAAATATTTTTAGACAAAATAACAAACTAGGAATCAAAATTTTTCAAATATCACATGAGATAAAGCAGAAAAGACTTTTTCCTTTCGTTCTAAAGATTTTACTGGCCCAGAATATTCATAACAGAAACAAAAGGGCTAAGTACAGACAGTCAAAAAGCCCAAGGCTGAATCTATTCAGTCTTTGCAGGTTAGTCTAAGATGCACAGATTGAACTGACACACAACTGGACACACATTTACCTTTGAATCAGGAAATGCAGCCACATGCCTTCAGTGGCTCAAGCCAGAAGCCGGAGGGCACTAGAGCACAGCTCTCTGGCACTTTCTTTTCCTGCTGCCCCAGAAGTCTCTGGAATTTGCAGTCCAGAATCACAGAAGAAGGACTCTGCAGGGTTGCTCATTACTTCTTCTTCCTGCCTCTAGGTACATCTGGGATTTGTAGTCCAGGCACAGCCAGCAGTAACTTTCAGTAAGTTAAGGGCAGAGCATCTCTGTACTCAAGGAAAGGGGGATTTAACAGGGAGAAAGGGGGTTTAACCCCACCTCCTGGCTCCAGACCCCAGCCAGGGTTTGCTGGGGGGGAAGGGGTAGGCAGTCCCTGCCTCTGTCCCCTCCCCTGCCCAACGCTTCTCTGCTGAAACAGACTGCACAGCACAGCCAAAGCTGGAAAGCATGCTGCGATGCTGGAGGACTCTGATTTAACTTGAACCAGGATGAGGTCTGGGACAGAAGTTTCATAAGCCAGTTTGACCCAAATCAGTCAAGTCTGATACTACATTCAACCAGGTTTATCTTAAACCAGTTCCAGCCATTTTGAAACTGGCTTATATGCACTGAACTTCTGTTGTTACAGGTTTAAACCAATTTCTGATGACTTAAACTGATTTATGTATAACTTCTGTCCCTAGCCAAGCTGATTAAGTAAATCACTTATGTGACCAAGTCAACTTTAACTATAGAGCAATTAAAACACTTTATATAAAGGCAAAAGCATAGGCATTTGAGAGATCCACTAACTCAAAAGACTGTTAATCTTCAAACTTGATAATTACAATGAACTACCCCTCTTTAAACCTTAGGGGTTAGATATCGCTCGTATGAACTGCTGAAAAAAATGCAAGACATATATTAAATAACCTAGAGGCAGTACTTACAGAGTAGTGATTTTGTTTTGTACCTGAATGTTCCAATGAGCTCTATGTGCACCGTGTACTAAATGGTATTTTTACCTTGAAATCAATAACTATATATCATTCTTCCTTTTCTTTTTATATAGGGGAATACTAATTTTCCTACACTCACTGCTGGCTAATCTGAAAGCCACCTTTTCTAAAATACTGTATCCAGATAAGAATTTTTAGAACACAGGAAAGTTTAAATAGTGGACACAGTTTTGTACCTTCCAGGAAGGACAGTTTAAAACAAAATACAAATGTTAAGCTGGAGTGGAACTCAAGCAAAGCAAGTGCTTTGTGAGTTCTAGACAGAAACATGACAAATGAATTCAGGGTTTTGAACATTTGTATCTTTTGGTGTTGTTTTAATCAACAGTAAAAAGGGATTATGGGAAAATAAAGACAAAGAAGAGAAACAAAAATTACCAGCTCAGCACTAACACCTATAGTGATAAACAAGAACTATGAGACATGGAAGTCTTTGCATATGAGCCAAGCTTGCAAGCACACAGGGAGAGCATACTACTTAACAGGGTATATGACAAAGTAACCCATGCATTTAGATCCTGGTTTATCCTTGCCCTTCAACAAATACACAACAAGAATCCTACTATTAAAAGGTGGCACAATGCATGCCTTCTTCTTTCAAATAAGAGTAAAAGGAGAGTGCATTCATACTCAGTTTGAGCTAGCTTGCTAAAATAAATCTAGTGATTTCTTCCTCAGACACCCCACCAATAATATATAAATGATACTGAAAGCCCAAATATGTTTAACCAAAGCAGGCTTGGGGAAATTTATCAACAATCTTCTATCATTTTTTTTTAAAGTTAGGGCTCAAAGAAAAAAGCAAAAATGCAACTTTTGCATGGTTATTCTAGCAAATATCAAATCTGAGAGGGATCCAGATAATGAAGAATATTGTCATGAACTCCTCCAAGATTTCAAACTTCAAAAGGGAAAATTTCAAAATTAAAAACATGGACATCGTAGTAAAGATGACTATAAGAGCCCAGTAGGAAAAACATAAGGAAAGCTATGGCACAATGTGCAATATAGCCCGCAAGAGATGTAAAGGATAACAATAAGCATTCACTGTTAGAAGTAAATGGAAAACCAAGGAAAATGTGAATAAGGAGGAGAAGCTAGTGGAGGAGAAGCTAGTAAAAGACTATGCCAAGAAGACTATGTCTCTTTTTACTTTAGTCTTTATAAAAGAAGTTAAATTACTAGATAATAAGCACAGTTATATAGTATAGGAGTATCAGACATTTAGACTAGGGAAAATAGGTTTGGGATTACTTAACATTTGCTTTCAAATCTGCAGAGCAGGATGATATTCATCTTGGAGTACTCAACAGATCAGTTATTAACTTTGAGAACTTCTGGAGATTGGATGGGTCCTAGAAGACTGGCAAAATCCATACTAGCCATCTTTGGAAAAAAACAAAAACAACAAAAAGCAAGGAAAAAGAGGGCCCATGGAATTACAAAACGATCCAAATTTAAACCCAACGAAAGTTTTATCATCAAATAAAAGTTATTTATTAGAATGTAGGATGACATATTTTATTTGCTTGTCTGAGAGGCCATTACATCTAATGGCCAAGATAACCAAATGGAAATAGAATCTAGACCATCGAACAATAATATAATGTCACCCCTAGAGGGAAAAGGATGATAAAGCATGATGAGAAACTGTCAACACGGATTTTTCAAGAGTTCATCCAGTCTAATTATATATAACCTGATTTTTTTTTCTATAATAAAATGACAAGCTTTATAGAGCAGGGAGAACAATAGTTAAGATATGTCTTCACTTCAGTAAGGTTTTTGACAGTGTTCCATCACGTTCTCAAAATTAAGAAAATATACTCTACTACAAGGATGTCCAACTTCAAAGCGGACAAAGGCCATACCCGCAGGGGGCACACACGGCAGGGGCAGCTCTATGACAGAAGCCACAAGCTCCCCTGTGGCACCACACCACACAGGCATTTTGAACTGTTAGCTCCCCCAGCACCATGAGACTGCACTGTGCCACCTTTCCCTGCCTGCTTTGTTATTTAACACAGTGGTCACTTAGACAATCAAATGAAATACAATGTCAGCCTACATGTTAATAAATAGATTTTTATTTGATGTTAAAAATGTTCTGCCCCCTGGGTTGAGAATACTCAGCAGAAGCCAGGGGATACTGGCTCAGCGAATACTCAGCGAAGAAGACCCCAAAACCCTGGCTGCTGCTGCAGGTAGAGCAACAGGGGCAGTAGTGGGAGCACAGAAGATGTATGTTAACTCATCAAGGACTAGTAGTTGGACAGCCCTACTTTAAGATGGGAGTAGTTTAAGACAGCAGTAGTGCTGACTGAGAGGGGGAAACCAGGGCAGTTCTGGCCACCACCTTTCATGGAAGGCGGTGGGGAAGAGAGTGGGGGGATCAAAAATAGCTGTGACTGCACTTCCAGCTGACCATGCCACTGTGATTAGCACAGCGACAACTGGAGGCTGCCTGGGTGTGGAGCTGTCCAGCTCCACCTCTGATAATTATGTTGAAAGAATAGACATCAACAACTCTATGTCAAAATGAAAGGAAAAATGAAGTGGGGCTCCCCAGGGAATATGTCCTAGGTTCAACAATGTTAAATAATTAATTAATATTTATTGCAAGACAAAACTGAATGTACACTTTGTAAATTACACTACAATGAGTAGGGCAATGGGCCTTATAAAGGGCAGGATTTGGATTCAAAGTGATCTGTATAAATTGGAAAAATTAAAATAAATTAGATGAAATTCAGTTGGAACAAAAAACTAATAGTGCATTGAAATTAAGAGGAATGTTGTTTGCTAATTAGATAAATTGATTCTTCCACTCCATTCCTTAGCACTGGTGAGGCATCACTTGTGTCCGTTTTTGGAAATTACACTACAAAAGGGACATAGACAAATTGGAAAGAGTCCCAAGAACAGCACCAAAAATGATTAGAAGTTGAATAAGTATGACATATGACTTCTAATCATATGCCATGGCTGGAACATTAAAAAAAACCCAAAAACTAGAAGATTGGGTGGAGAGGGGACTCAATAGCAGTCATCAAATACAGGAAAAGGTTTGTTAAAAAAAGGATAGTGATATTGTTTCTGCATACACAGGGGCTTGGACAAGGAGTAATGGGCTGAGAGATTTAAGTTGGATACTGTCATGACCCAAAGGCATGATTTTGTGTGTGCTTCGGCACCAGAATTATCCCCGCCAAGTTGCAGCTTCATTGCACGGGAGAGTTTCCTGTTGCAGAGGAAAACCCCGGTGCAGGGAGGAGTTTCCCGCTTTTTCTGCAGCTTCTTTTGCAGAGTGCATTGCTCATGTTGCAAGAGGAATGCACGGTGCAAAAGAGTTCCCGCCACCAGTATGCAAATTCGTTCCCCATGATTGGCTAGTTCTAAATTATTCACACGTGGCGGCTAACGATTGGCCTGTTAGCCGTATAAGAGTCGAGCGCGACTTTTATAAGACGTACCTACGATTCTGATTTTGGTGGCTCGTTCACCCAGAGCATCCGGAGTTCTGTTCTGTGGAGCCTAACAACCTCCACGAGACCGTCTGTGTTGTCTGTCTGTAACCGCAACTCAAGCAAGTTTTCCAGCCTACACCACTGCCATCTCGGTGTAAGTAAACAATCTTTAAAACTACCGATATGCGTTTGTGCCTAATTCCAGCTCGACGGCCTCCCCTCTCCGACCCGGCATGCCCGGGCTGCTGGCCACAGCCCGCGTGCAGCATGGAAAAGGGCTTGGGTTGCTCCCGGCCTGCACAGATACCGAAAAGATTCTTATAACTATGAGGCTGGTTCAGCTTATGGTCTACTGTAACCCAAAGGTCACCCGCTGCAGTTGCAGGAATAGTTCCTGGAATCAGAGAAAATTAGGGTTGGAGGGAACCTCCAAAGGCCATCTAGTTCAACCCCCTGCTCAAAGCAGGACCATCCCCAAATAGATCAGCCCAGCCAAGGCTTTGTCTAGCCAGGTCTTAAAAACCTCCAAGGATGGACAGTCCACAACCTCTCTGAGTAACCTGTTCCAGTGTTGTAGTACCCTCCTAGTGAGAAAGTTTTTCCTAATATCTAACCTCAACTTCCCTTGCTGCAACTTGAAACCATTGCTCCTTAATGGTACAATTCCCGTTCCTTAGATTCTAGATCACTGTGCGTAAAAATCCAGCTTTGAATTTTAACTTTAGATCTGAATTTCATCAGTTGCACCTATTTGTATTTTCAGGACCTTTTTTTCCTCAGTTTATATACTTATGTTAGTTCAAGCAGATGCATCTGAAGAGCGTTTATACTAATTTCATTGACAATATTTTTAAATGTAATCTTTTCCTTTTTCATGTCCTCATGAACAGGTATTTAGCAGAAATTCACAGAATCTGACCGGTCAAGACATGAGCATTGCTGCTATGACCTGAAACTTATGATCTGCTATGGCTTCAAACTTATCATCCCAGCACCTCCACCTCCCAAACCCCCTTTTAACATAATAAAGTAGGATATAATAAAAGTGTTAAATCATTAAACAGAAAGAACAAGTAGTTGATTTTAAAATTCAGCATATGTAAAATAGTAAATATGCTGCTAAAAGGGAGAAATGTAAATGTTGAGTGAATTTCTAAACGTGAACACAAGATTTATGTTTTTCCAATCTTTAACCTATGTATAGTTTATAACCTTCAGCATGGGTTTCAGAAAAGCCATGCTGACAAAATGCTGAATCTGCTACTGGATAAAAAGAGAATGAATAGTAAAATCAGATTTACAGAATAGTATCCATTCTCGCTGCCTTGTTTTTCACTAGTAAAGAAAGAAAGAAAAAAAACCAACTGCGTGAGAATTTGTTCTTTTCCTGGAGTTTCAGTTGTGTCAATGTGATATGTAAAATTCAATGTGATATGTAAAATTGGGGCCATCTGTTTCCCATAGGATCCTTTTTGGTTTAGGGAAAGTCATAATAAAATTCAAGCTTTCTATCAGAACAGTTTAGAAAATCTGGTGGGATTAAAATAATAACACATTAAATGCAATAAAAAAAAAAACTTAATTTGTCCAAGTAGACATGGAATTTCATTAAAATACTACAGAGTATCTACTTTAAAGCATAAACCCGTAAAAGTTCAGGAATGGTGAGGTAGGAGGAGAATGCCTCTTCAATTGCCTATAAAAGGTTCAGCTATATGAAACTATATGAAACCTCCATGAGACACACAATAGATTATATACATATTTACACAAACATATATTGTATGTGTTTATATGTGTGCATATGTTTGTGTAAACGGGAAGGGTGGTAGAGGTGATTAGGATGCTAGTCACAGTTTTGAAGCCTCTGGTACAATTTCCTACTCTGTCTCAGACTTCCTGTAA
>NW_005842291.1:1001907-1002368 GCF_000455745.1 Alligator sinensis | reverse complement strand
GTGTGCCTCAATTCTTCATCTTTAAAATGGGGCAATATCACTTATAAAATTCTGTGGACACCTAACCTAGCTCTAAACAAGCTACTTTAAGTAACAAAAACAGCCTGGCTATGACAGCAAGAACCTGTATAGTATAACCTGCCATGCCATGCTGGCATAGTTCGACTGTTTCCAATACCCAATCTAGTTCTGGAAAGTTGACACATTCAAATAGAACTATTACTGAATCAACTCCTGATCTGATTATTTCCAAAGCTCACTACAAAGAGAGCTCCTCAAGCACTAACCATAAAAAAATTGTTGGCCACTCCTCACTACTCTGACTACCTCAGAGTATGACAAGGTAAAGACTGCAGTTGAAAAAATAGGGACTAGCAACAGAAAGTGTGTTACAAAACCTAGACATTGGAAATCTCCTACAATTTCCTCCCATCTTGGTTACTGACCACCTTTCTCTTTCC
>NW_005842291.1:986641-1001876 GCF_000455745.1 Alligator sinensis | reverse complement strand
TAAATCTACCTGTCTCTGTCTCTTGTTCTCAAATTCTTTCGAAGGGCAATCTGACTTCCCTCCTATCTGAAACAATGGGAGGTAATGATTATTTTTTCCTAGAGTACTCCAAGTACTGCCTACTTCTTTCTGAATTGGCCATAAGGAAATAATGGCCATTTTAACAGAGGGCTGCTTATGTACTCAGACCCAGGGCCAACAATGCGAAGTAGCAGCAATTTTACAGAAGGCAACTCTTCATTAATTTCTCTTTAAAAAAATAAACATTGTGTGTGCTAGCTTCCATTAATTACTAAACAATACTTTATGAAAAACAATATTCTTAATTAAAAAAAAGCATAAAAAATTCCCCACTGCATCCGATCTATTCGAGATTCATCTTTCTACCTCTCTCTTTCTATAAGTACAGAAGTCTGTTTCTCCTTTTGTTCTCTTTTCATTTGGATCACATCAATGAAGAAGGATAAGAGTCTGATTATAAAGAGCCTAAGATTTCTGGATACCTACAACACCGGTTCACAATCTCTGGATCCTCCTTGTCCTCATTTTCATAGTTTAAAAAAGTTACTTTGATTCTAGATAGTTGGCCTGAAAAATGGTTAAATCTATAATCATTCAGATGATATTAAAGTACAAAATCTAGGCACATTATGACCACCAGTAGAAGATTTGGTAGAAATAGTTAAATTATCCCACAAGACTTACTAAATTTAAGCATGAAAAACAGCAAAGACTCCTTATTAAAATAAGTCATTTTTTTATAGAGAGACTGATTTAATAAAAGACTTTTTCATCAACCCTATTCGCCTAGCTATCCTTCAATATTTACTGCAAAAACAGGAAAATTTATTTCATTCTTCGATTTTTTTTTGTTCACAATATTCACAAGCCCTTACATTTTTAGCAGCATGTTCAGGCATATCTTGAGTCTATTACTCTTTCTGTATGCTACACTTTGCATGAATTTGTTTTGAAGTTCATATTTACTATTTCTATGTATCCCTTAATTCACTTATCAGAAATAAAGAATAATTCTCCAAATTAATTAATTTCATAGTTTCAAAAAATCTGTTCAGTCTTCATTAAATTTAGGGTCCAATCCCTTTAGCCGATGGGGTCAGTAGTCTATGGCTCGCAGGCCCACCAAACAATTTCATCCAGCCTGTGAAACCCAGATATTAGTGGAATTTTGGTAGTGGGGCCATTTCGTGTCATTTTGACAGCAGGGGGATTCGACCACACTTCAGGGGTAACTGAGTTGTGCACATATTGGCAGTAATTCAACACTGGAGAGTAGCAGCAGGGGCAGGCAGGTCAGAAGCACTGCTCTGCCATAGACAAAGCTGCATTATTTTAGCCCACTGCTCCAAAAGATTTGCCACCCCTTAAACCTCACTGTCTAACAGTTTCTATAGGTCTAGTTTTTCCCTAGTTGCCTTTAAATACACTCTAAAAAAAAGCTCTATTTTTTTCAGTAGCATAGAAAAGGTAACTGCTGATTCTGCATTGATTCTACATGTGCTTCTTTAGTATTCTACATCTCAAATAAATGCTGTGCTTGTTCACTTCTTACTGCTGTGTACTAATTTTTCAACACGAGCCCCTAAATCCTGATCAGTGTGGTTAATGACTTCTTACTTTTCACACATATTTTCTAGAATTGTTTTTGCTTCCTTCTAAAACTATTGTTTATTCCCCCCCCGCACACAACCACCACCACCATCACCACCAAATTCAACTGCATTTGCCATCTGCTAGCCCAGTCAACCGGAATGAACTAAATCCTTTTGAGTTTGCTGACACAGTTCCTAACTACTACTCCTGCTTTCAAAATCTATCAGCCAATAAATCTGGAAATACAGTCTTGTAAAACCTTAATCAAGATAATTAAACATTAACAGATACTGTCTCTGTGTAAAACATGTAGAGAGAAACGTGTACCTCTTTTTCAAGGTCCTAAAACTGATTTATGTAAGGAGGTAAATTTTAAATTCTGAAGTATGACAGTTGCTATTTAGAGTTGTGTATTACTTACCTTGTTCACCTATGCCTGGCCTGCTGAAAACATCTTAATATTTTTAAACCACCACTGGAACAGTCCAAATTTTTTATTTACTATTTGATCTGAACTACAGCAACAGAACATGAAAAAATCAATATATTATAAAATGATATATATAAATTCCATTAAAAGCTAGAGTAAATATTAAGTTTGCAAAACTAAAAGAAAATATATATAGGCATTCAACTCATATACTTTCATAGAAACCTCTGGTGATCCCAACAACTTTGAGCTTGAGAAAGAGAGAGAGACAGAGAGGGAGCAGTCAGATCACCTTGCCAAGTAACAGCTTTCAAAGAAACTAAATTCTGAAATACAAGGCCTAAGTATCTGGTTTAAATGCAGCTGGTTTAAATGCAACTACAAATGCAACTTTCAATATCTTTATTAATGATTTGGATGTGGGAGTGAATTGCTCACTGGCCAAGTTCTCAGATGACACCAAGTTATGAGGGGAGCTTGGTCACGCTTGAAAATAGGCTGCAGATACAGGTGGACCTAGACAGGCTGGCAAGTTGGGCAGATCAAAATCTGATGATGTTCAACGTTGAGAAATCTAAGTGCTCCACCTCGGGATGAGCAACCCGCAACACACCTACAGGCTTGGTAGTATAAAACTCACTAACACCAAGAATGAAAGGGACCTGAGGGTAATAATAAGCCACAGTACAAATATGAGCCAGCAGTGTGATGCTATAGCCAGTAGGGCAAATAATACTCTGGCGTGCATCAATCGATGCATCTCCAGCAAAACCAATGAAGTGATTCTTCCACTCTGCTCAGCATTGGTGAGACCACAGCTGGAGTACTGCGTCCAGTTCTGGGCACCACACTTTAACAAGGACGTGGACAAGCTTGAGAGAGTCCGAAGAAGAGCCACCCATGTGGTCAGAGTCTTACATGGCAAGCCACATGAGGAAAGGCTGAGGGATCTGGGACTCTTCAGCCTGAAGAAAAGGTGGCTGAGGGGGGCCTGGTAGCAGCTTATCGCTACACTAGGCAAATATATCAAGGGCCCAGTAAGCAGCTGTTCACCAGGGCACCCGAGGAGAAAATTAGGAGTAATGGCCACAAACTCCTGGAAGATTGATTCAGGCTCTACATTAGGAAAAACTTCAGTCAGGGTGTCCAGGCTGTGGAATAAGCTCCCTCCAGAGGTGGTGCAATCACCAACCCTGGAAATCTTCAAGAGGAGACTAGACAGTCACCTTGCTGGGGTCTCCTGACCCCAGTTCTATTTCCTGCTTGATGCAGGGGGCTGGACCTGATGATCTTCCAAGGTCCCTTTCACCCTTACAATATATGAATCTAAGAAACCACTATGCCATGGTTAAATAACCATGTTGATATATTGCTTCAATTTCTATCCTGTTTTTCCCCTTAAGACTATATGTTTTGGTTCCACTAACGGTAAACTCTTTGAAACATTTTTGTTCTGCAAACACTTTAGGCCAAGGCGGAGATAGAGCTCGGATTAGCGTCCAGGATTAAGGATAACAAAAAGTCCTTTTTCAAATATATTGGGAGGATGAAGAAGGCGCCGGGTAATGTGGGGCCCCTGCAGGATATGCGGGGCAATCTGGTGGTTGCGTCAGAGGATAAAGCGGACCTCTTTAACCAATTCTTCACCTCCGTTTTCTTGTGCAGGGACCGGGACTTCCCTGCTGTGATAGAAGCCGGACGCGAGGGGATCGCCTTCAGACCTCAGGTTGGGGAGGACCGGGTTAGAGAGCTTCTGGAGGGGCTGGACGCGTTCAAGTCAGCGGGTCCGGATGCTCTCCACCCCAGGGTGCTGAGGGAGCTGGCTGGGGTTATTGCAGGGCCCCTGGCACGGCTCTACGAGCGATCGTGGTGCTTGGGCCAGGTGCCAGACGATTGGAAGGTAGCTAATGTGGTCCCCATCTTCAAAAAAGGGAAAAGGGAGGACCCGGGCAATTATAGGCCCGTCAGTCTTACCTCAATCCTGGGGAAGCTCTTTGAGAAGATCATCAAGGAGCACATTTGTGATGGGCCGGCATCCGAGATGATGCTCAGGGGCAATCAGCATGGATTTATTAGGGGGAGATCATGTCAGACCAACCTGATTGCCTTTTATGATCAGGTCACAAAGGCCATGGATGCAGGTGTCGCGGTGGATGTCCAGGGCTCGGTCCTGGGGCCTGCGCTGTTCAATTTCTTCATCAGCGATCTTGATGTTGGGGTGGAGAGCAACCTGTTTAAATTCGCTGATGACACCAAAATTTGGGGGGAGGTGAGCACGCTAGCAGGGAGAGAGAGATTGCAGAAGGATCTGGATAGGTTACAGGGGTGGGCAGACAGGAACAGGATGCGTTTCAATACGGACAAGTGCAGGGTGCTGCACTTGGGTAGTAGGAACCAGCAGCACACTTATACGATGGGGAGCTCCCTACTTGAGAGCACGGAGGCGGAAAGGGATCTTGGTGTCATTATTGACTCCAAGATGAACATGGGCCGACAATGCGAGGTCATGGTTGGCAGGGCTAACCGGACCTTGTCGTGCATCCACAGGTGCATCTCGAGTAGAGCCAGGGAGGTGATCCTCCCCCTCTATGCGACGCTGGTCAGGCCGCAGCTGGAGTATTGTGTCCAGTTCTGTGCGCCCCATTTCAGGAGGGATGTGGACAACATGGAGAGGGTCCAGAGGAGGGCCACCCGCATGATCCGGGGACAACAGGGCAGACCCTACAGTGAGAGACTGCGGGACTTGAACCTATTCAGCCTCCACAAGAGAAGGCTGAGGGGGGACCTGGTGACCGTCTATAAACTCACTAGGGGGAACCAGAAGGGTTTGGGGGAGACGCTGTTTCCCCTAGCCCCCGCTGGCATAACAAGGAGTAATGGGCACAAGTTGATGGAGAGGAGGTACAGATTGGACATCCGAAAAAACTACTTCACAGTTAGGGCGGCTAGGAGCTGGAACCAACTTCCAAGGGAGGTGGTGCTGGGCCCTACCCTGGGGATCTTTAAGAAGAGGCTGGATACTTACCTGGCTGGACTCATTTGAGTCCCGTTTTTGTTTTTAGGGTGAGTGGTTTTGTTTGTGTTTTTTGGGTTGTTCTCCCGCCCTGGCGGGGGGTCGGGCTAGAAGATCTATTAGGTCCCTTCCGACCCTGAAACTATGAAACTATGAAACTTTTGGGTACAATAGAACAATAACAGACATTATTCTAAATTATTAGTCTGCCTCTGTCCTTCAAATTGCACTTGTCTTCTTGAGTGCAGGCCCTTAAGGTAGGTTCTGCGTATATGTGCAGAGTACTCAGTACAATGGGGCTACAATGCAAACAGGATTTAACATTACAGAAGTTCCAGTGTAATCACAGTAAATAAGCATTGGTTGATGTTCTCAGCTGAGAACAGGTTTCATTCCTCAAAAGAGGAAGAGAAAACAGATATTTATTGCCAATGATCAAAGGAAATTATTAAAAACAACAATGAAAAGATTTGTGAACAGGTGCTGTGGTCTGGTGTCCATGTTAGACTCTTAGAAACTTCTGATGCCAGTCATCAGTGATTTCCTCTAATAAAAACCAACAAAATATACTTGAAAACAAAACCACTAATTAAAAAAATGTTGGCAGGAAGTGAGGGAAATGCAAACTATCCCAGCAGTGCAGAGGATGAGCTCAGACTATCCTACAGGAACTACACGTTTTGGAGGAGTTTCACAGATCATTTTGCTCCTTATACTCAGAGAAACATGGTGGCAACATAAAAAATCCCTTTGGGGAAGAATGTATAATAATGCCAATGTGTTCACTTATCAATAATGTTATAGATCCAGTGCTTCAATGTCATTTCTTAAATCTCAGTTGTGCACTTATACTCTTTTTTTAATAATATGTCTACTGCCAGAAAAAGTAGTCTACAACTATTAACATGATATGAATGTTTTTAATTTCTATCATATTAAAAATCTTTACTGCAGGGGCCCCAAGCCAAATCCAGCATGGAGTACAGGGACAGCCACCAGAGCCACCATGGAGGTGACAGGGGGTTCAGAGGAAACAAGAGGTTCAGAGGTGGTGGGGGGACAGTGGTGGCAGGAGGGCTCCAGAGGTGAGAGACTGGCAGGAGTGAGAGTCCAGAGGTATGAAACGGGTAAGAGAGAAGGTGCCAAATATCCTATATAGCAAAGCTAAACAGCCCTGCATGCTGGAGCATGACACACCATCCAACTTCCAGTGGTCCATCAATAACCCAGTGGGACAAACAGAGGAAGTTCCATGGTCCTTAGGATAGTCACCAGGGATGAATCCAGAAGGAGTGCGGTGATCCAGTTCCCCACCCTTTCAGAACAGGCTACAGGACCAAGAGTGAACCCTTTTTTTTCGTTCCTGAAATAGGGAAGAACCCTCCCCCACCCCTCCATGCTCAAGAGCATGTCCCCTCCGCTCCCATCCTTCCCTCCTCCACCTACAACTGCTGCTGTCCCCAGATGATCCAGTGTCAGGGGGAGCTTGTTTCAGAGCTGCTACTGCCTCACTCCAATGAGGCTCCACAGGGAGTTGTGCATAGCTAGGAACAGTGGTATCAGCAGGTGGGTTCCTCCTACCTGCCTGGTCTCCCCCTTCCCTCCCCCTACCCCAGGGTCACCCAACAGCCTGGGAGCAGACTGAGGACGGGACCCCACCTGCCACCTGTGACAGCCAACTGAGCTAGGCTCTCTGCACAACCTGGTGGAGGGGACAGGACCAGCTCTGAAGTTCCCCATACCCTGGACCAGCTAGAAACAGTGGGGACTGGAGCAGTGTTGGGTGGAGGAGGGGGGCAAGGGAGGTGGTGCTGAGCATGGAAGGGAAAGAAAAGAGTGCCAAAAGTGCCTCTGCTTTAGTGTGGTAGTTGTCTTGAAACTCCCATTGTTCAACAGGTATTTTTATACTACAGATTATGCTTAATTATTCATAAAGGCTCGGCACAAACATTACACACAAACTGCTTTAAGTGATCAGAAACTAGTTTAAATTTGTAACAGAACATAAGTTCAGTGCACATAAATTAGTTTCAAAATGGCTGATACTGGTTTAAGGTAAACCTGGTTGAATGTAGTATCGGACTTAAGTAATTTGGGTCACACCAGTTTATGAAACTTCTGTGCCAGACCCCTTCCTGGTTAAAGTTAACTAACAGTCCCCCAGCATCCTATCATGCTTTCCAACCCTGAGCTGGCCTGGACTGCGCTGTCTGCTCTAGAGAACAGGGCTGGCCCCACCTCTCCACTCCCTAGCTGGAGTAGAGAGGGCTGGCTGACAAGGGAGTGTGGGGGAAAGTCTAGCTGGGGATGCAACCCAGTCTATGGTAGGGGCAACGGGGGGAATGCGCCCCCGCACCCAGGCAAACCCCAGCTGGGGCCTGGGGCCATGGAAGGGAGTTAAACACCCCTTCCCCCACTCAAACTTACTGTTGGCTGCAACTGTAGACTACGAATCCCAGGCATATGGAAGCAGGAAAAGGAAGTGATGAGCAACCCTGCAGAGTCCTGCTGCTGTAATTCTGTACTGCAAATCCCAGAGACCTCAGGGGCAGCAGGAAGAGGAAGTGAATACACAGCCAGAGTGCTGTGTTGTAGTGTGCCCTCCTTCCCCCCTGGCTTCTGGCCTGAGCCACAGCAGCCATGTGTCTGCAGCTCCCAAATTAAAGGTAAATGTCTGTTCACTTCCATTTCAATTTAATCTGTGCATATTAAAGTAACCTGCAATGACTGAGTCAATTCAGCGTCAGGGTTTTTGTATGTCTGTACCTCACCCCAAAGTAGGTTAAATTAAGTAAGTAATAAATAAAAATGGGGTTTTAGTTAACACTCTGACTTCTTGGTTTGTTACCTCTTTTTTCTTTATTTTTCTTATCAAATTGTTCTATTCAAAGTATTAAATGCAGTCTAGTTTCTACCATGTTAGAAAGCAAACTAGAATGGCAAAGGGAAGTACGTGTTACAGAACAGGTGATATACTGCATTTCAGTTCAAGTTGTGTTTATGTTCATTTTTATTTATATAGAACATGCAAAAGAATCCTCTCAAAACAGGCAGAAGTTAATGTTTTTCTTAGTGACAGAATTTTAAAGAGAGTACATGTGCTGTCCTTCCCTCTCCCCAAAGCTTATATTAAAAAAAAAAATCAAATCATACATTTGGCACTGTAGGTATCAATTAAAACTGCTTGCTATCTGGCACAGTGTTTGTTTGTTTAAGTAGACAGTCAAACACGCTACAATAGCCAGCTACATTTCTATGTTTAAGAGGTCATTTGTTTAGCACCGAAAAGGTCACAATAAGAAACCACATTGCTACAATTCCCTGAATCTTTATAAATTTGGCTGGTGTGACTTGGGAGGTAGAGGCAAGTGACTGGAAGGTTTTACTCAGTAGAAGCAGGGTTTCCAAGCAACCTTGCACAGTTGAGCAGCCTCAAGCAATTGGAACAATGGCTAACTTTGGCAGGGCTCCATTAAAAAGAAGCCTGCAGCAATACTATTGTACTCCTACCACCAGTAGCTGTAAGTAAGGGCTACATTAAATAGGATAAGAAATAAAAGAAAAACAAACCTGGGTATAGAATGAGCTGGGGGAGTGCTGACTGAATATTTTTGGCATTATGCACTCCTACTCTTTTAGGGTACAGTAAAGTGTTAAGAAATGGAATAGCCTAATACATACAGCAGTGCTTCCCAAACTTTTCCTCTGTATGACCCCATTTATGACCCCATTTCCTCAGAATGCCCTCTCACTCCCAACTTGTAGCCCCCACCCCACCAGGTGCCCCTCACTCGCAAACCACAGCCCTCTGGCATTGCCAGTACCCCTCACCCCCAGGTGCCCCAGGTCCAGGGCCTGTAGCCCTCTGCCCCCCTAACCCAGCAGCGCCTGAACCCCAACTGCTGCCCAGAGGAAGCAGCAGCTGCTGAGGCCAGAGCATGGAGCCCAGCTCCCCGCCTCTGTCCCCTCCCCAATCCCTGACCACACAGCCAGAGTGAAGCCCAACTTGGAGGTGTGTGGGTGGAGGGGAGGGTGCAGGCTGGCCACTACAGGCTTGGGGCTCCCCACCCTGCTTCTCTTGCCCCGGGCCTCTGCAACCCAGTGGGTGGGACCTGGCACAGCACAGCACGCTGCACAGCAACACTACCTGCTGATGTTGCAACCCCATTTGGGGTTACGACCCACAGTTTGGGAACCACTGACATATAGTTTTAGTGGTATTTTTAGCCGTATATTTTGAATAAATTAGGGTTTGCTCAGGGCATAACCATGCTACATGCTGACAATTAAACTGGTGTTCTTGAGATACTGGCAGACTCCAGACAAAAAAAGAATTACTGGTCTAACCTGTTTGGATACCAAATCACCTTTTAAAGATGAGGTTTAGAATTTTAAAGAAGTTCAAATCAAGACTTTTCAGTCTCCTTACAATGGATTTAGAGATGTTTCTGCTTTGCCATTGTTTGAGATGAAGTAAACAATTATTAAATCAAAATGTTGGAAATGTAGTCCTCAAGACTAAATTGTTTGTGGTTCTGAAGGAATATAGTTTGGATGGTAGCTACTCACGGGCAAGCCCATCCCTAGGGAGCAGAAAATCGAGGTGACTGCCCCAGGCCCTGCATTTTGGGGGGGCCCCACGGAGTTGGACGGAGTGGCTGTGGCTACTCCATGCTGCCACCCACTTTGTGTCCAGCCATTCACTATCTCCACCCCCCTCTCCCACCCCCCACTGCTGCTGCCAATGGTGGTGGCAGCTTCTTCAGGATTGGGGTGGGGGCAGGGCCCCATATGGGCTGATTTGCCCCAGGCCCTGCACCCTGCTTGGGTCAGCTCTGCTCACTGGTCCTCTACAGCCATTTATAGATGGAAGAGGTTGTTATAATATGAGTTCACTCTTTATGCAGCATTTATTAGTTAAGAATGTAGTAAACTAGTGATTCTTTTTTTATCATTTCTTAATTATAATGTTGTTTTATGAAGTATCCAAAAAATAAAATCAGCTATCAGTCTTCTATGCAACATAATTTATACTGCTGTGTGGAGACCTGCAATGAAATATCCATTGCTAACAAGACTTTTCTGTCATTAACAGGCCATTCTAGTTACATAATCAAAGTTTTTATTTCTCTTCTTTCATCCTCCTCCCCTCTTAAGTATATTATTAAAAAAAAAGTCAAACTTTTTTTTCAGTGAAATTTCCTGCAAAGCTATCCTCCTACAAAATAAGTAACATCTTTTTTATTCAAAGAAGGTAGGAGTTACTTAATCTGAAAACTGACCTCTTTCACGGAACATGTTCCACCTACGAGATTTAGGTTTGCTTTTAAAACCAGTTCCTATACAAATTTAGGGATTTTTAAAAACATACACATTATTAGAAACCCAGGAAATGAAACTTGCATCATCAGAGAGCTATGAGAACTCCAAAAGTAATGATCAATGTTTTATTTAATACTCAGGGTCATATATATGCCACAGGTTCAAAAAGGATGTATGAAGGGAGGGGAACATCTTAAACCCCACATTTTTCTGAGGATATTCTTCCATATCATGTCTGAATGGCTAAAAAAATGAATAAAATGAATGAGTTAAAGAGAAAGAAGTAGGAAGGATGAAACACTAAATTTAAATGCATCATTTCTTACTCTCTAAATGAAATACAACCACACTTTCTGTCATGCTCTGATAAACTTCAAAAACACTGCAAGGCACAAATCGCTCTGGTCAATTGCTATGCAGTGGAAGCAACATATAGAGTAAGTCAGATCAACTTACAGGCCAGGGCTGAAGCACTGTCAGTTTACCAGCAGAGAAGGTGTTAATCAGTATGATTTAATATTCATTCAACCAGAAGAAATGCATTACCTCAAGACATGTGTAATGCTAATAATTACACACCTGTTGCCATGCAATTTTTGAAGGTTCAATAGATTTATTTAAAGTCTTAGAAAAAAAAAACTTCACTTTAAACTCACTTCAACTAAAACTTACCAACTTTAAATCAAATCAAAGCAAATATTTGACTTAAAGATTTAGAATTATAATTGTGTTGAGAAAAAAAAAAGAACTTAATTCCACATGCATTTGTAGTTAGGCAAAATATGCTCTCCTTGCATAACAAAAGTGAAATAGAGATTTTTGTCCTCTCCAAGATAAAGGTGCCTATGTTTATTCTGTTATCATATTACAGCAGATGGTGATGATACATAATTAGATTTACCAGTTTTGGCTCACTCGGATCAATTTCTATAGTTGCTGCCATCATTTAACCATTTAGATTGTCTGCAAGCCTTATTTAATATAGAGCATGGACATTTACTTCAAACTGTGCCCATTCAAGCAAAAATAAAATTTAGGCAACCTAAAATTTATTGTATGAGAGGGCACATAAATGATTGTACGTGAAAGTGTAATGTGCACTAAGCTGGTATGCATCTTGGAAATTTTTCCTCTAAACTAGAGATATACAGCACTTGTTTTTAGTGCTTTTCCTAAATGCACATGGCTATTGCACAGTTAGATTTTTTCCTGAGCCCTTGGCCATCTAATCATTCCAGGACCCAGATTACTACTGTCAGGTTGTGTCAGGAGTTTACAGTGAGTGCTCACTAGAGTGCCTTTAATCCTCCAAGGTTTACTCAAATGTCACAACCATCTGGAGGAAAAGGAGGCTCCCTGCTGGGTTCCACTGACCACAAATTACTTTCTAAGGAGAAAGACCACAATAAAAAAAAAGCAAAGCAGTTTCTAAATATTTTATATTTATTTCTCAGAAAATGAAACAGAATCACTCTTTGTAACCTGAATGCAAACTAACACGACTTCTCTACAAATATTAAAGAATCTCTTTAAGGTAATGTCTAAAGTCTTATGTACAGCAACACAAAGGAAATGAAATATTAAGACTATTAATAAACTTAAAAAACTCATTTCAAATGTTTATTATTAATTTAAACTGTGATAGTACCTGAAAGCCCCAAACTGGATTGGGCACTCCTTGTGCTTTGCACTCTATGAAACACAGAAAGAGACAGGCCATATCCTAAAGAACTGATAAAACTTTCCCTCCACCCAATCATTCTTTATATTTCCAAATAACATATAGACAACCTTAAAGGTAACATGTCAGATTCAAAAATACACCTGCATTCATGTTTGGTAAAATTAAGTTTCAACTTTCTCATTGTTTTTCAGACCATGCTATTGCAACTTCACAAATTTTTATTAGGAAAAGGAAATCTGGAATGGAGTAAGTTACAGTTTTTTCTCACAAACAGCAGGATTTGGTTTGGCTTTGGTTTTTTGTTTTGTTTTTGTTTTTTTTTATCCCCACTGCAAGTTCATGCTGCCTATAAGAAATCTGGATCCAGTTTTCCTCTCCATTTTAGGAGGTACACTTCTAATCCTCTTCTCTAAGGAAAGCCACTTCCTCGTCTGGGGTGGACAGGACTGGGAAGCCAGCTGCATCCCATTCTTTAAAATTACTGCATCTGCAGCTGCACATATTCTCCATTCAGTACTAAAACACAAAACACAGGTAAAAACTTTAAGTCTTTCACTTAAACTACCTTAAAGTACGTTTTTAAAAAAACTGCTAAAATGGGGAAATAAGTGACAGTATATACATCTTGCTCAAAAGATTAAAATCTTTGCTATACTTGTTAAAATGTCTGGCATTCCTTTAATTAGTTCCTGCCATTCATTTCTACACAACATTTCATGGTTTAGAAGTCATTAAGAGTGTGAAAATGCTTAACTGCACTGAGTAGCTTCAGAGCATAATCATTAGAGTTGGGAGAGGTATTTTTATTGAATAAGACCTCTTCCAAATTTAGCCTTTTATCCCATTAATGAATGATCTATTAAAATGCTCATTTTTATAGGTTTACACTTAATCTTCTGAAAAATGTTTAGCAAATGGATAGTCAGCCAGTCATTCTCTCATACATTCAATATACTTTGGACTGGTCACCTAAATATCATTGTACCATGTCCTGACTGGGTAGGTGAAGATTTTAATTAAAAAAAAAAAAAAAAAAAGAGGACAAACACTTTTGGTGTCAGTTGCATCCTGTAATCACACCAAAATGCCTTTGTTTGTACATAAAAATGTATCTATTTACTTAAACAGCACCCATTTCCAAAATTCTACATTAAAAAAAATAATATTTGCGCTGTGGCTCAGAGAGAGGCAGAAATAGCAACCATTTATTTTAATTGAAAGACTTCTTAATTTGACACAGTTGTACATCCATAGCCTTTAGGTATATTAATTAAAATTCATTCTTTGTACTAACAAAACCACTCAAAAATCTATCTTTTAACATCCATCTAAAAGTGTCTAGACAATAAATGAGAACACCACTAAAAGACAGATAACAAATTGTCAACAGAGAATGGAGCATGTATTAAATATATTGGTTAATCTAGTAAAAAAGCAAAATGACTGCAAGCATACATCATGAGCAGGAATTTGGCGGCTTTGTTGGAGGCACTGTATTTACAAAATGAGACACAGCAATGAGTTTTTAAATTCTACAAATGACAAACTAAGTACCATTATAACAGTGGTTTGATGAATCATTGGAACAGCTAGAAAAAATAACAGAGTGCAAAAAGAAGGGAAAAAAAAAATCACACAGATGTCAGTGCTATATGCCTACATTTTGCCAGCAGCAACCGGGAGACTATTCAACAAACAGCAGCAGATGCAATGCCATTTCAATACTATAAGAAAAAAAAAGATACAACAGTTGAAAGAAATCTATGGCCCAAAGTAATGATAGACATCTGTCATGTTCTGAAAAGGCACGTTCAGTAACTAAGGAAATAAGAGCAATTTTGCAACTGGAAACATCAAACAAACTTCATTATTTCTGTAGAAACCTATTGACATTAAAGCAGCCTGTAAAATTTAGTCAAAATACTGTAAAAAGCACATAGTATACAAAATTATTTTTCAATACCTAATTAAAGTAACACTGCGTGATAGATAGATAGATAGATAGATAGCGCTGATTCTAGAGGCTTTGATTCAGTAAAGAACTTAAGAAAATGTTTTAGTAGCCTATGTGTCCTTCTACAGACCTTTCTTGGGTGGAGTGTATTTAAGTATCTTCTTATTCCCTTTCCCGCACTGACACCTGAAACAGCATTTCTGAGTGCTGTGATAACTTATCTGTCACAGGTAAAAATACTCTATGGCCATGTCTACACAGGTGCTTTACTGTGGAAGAAACTAATTAGCTATGGAGTGTGTCCCTGTCTACACATGCATCAGTATTAGGCCCCAGTAAACTAATGTATGCTGGAGTAAGATAGCAGTGGTTGGGGATAGTGCTAACTTATCCTGGGGTAATTTACTGAGATTAAAAAATGCATGTGTAGATGATAATAATGGGCATAAATTGCAAATTGTGCCCAGCCAGCCAGAGGCCAGGCTCCTGCCTGCCACTTAGTCATAAAGCTCCACACTTTCACCACCCTTGTGCCCCAGCTAGCCCCTCCACCACCTGATGCTAGCACTCAGAGCCGACTCTCCATGCCCCCTGCCAGCCTGGGTCTGCTCCACCCCGGCTTAAATTGCTGCTGTCCCTGGTGCATGTGTAGACACTGTATCTGGAAGTAGTTTGCTCTGGAAATAGTTTACTCTGGCTCAAACTGTTCCAGAGTTTATTGCTTCACATTAATTGCACATGTAGATGCACCCTTCAAGATCTATTTTGCAATGCATACTTAAGAACTTGAAGCAGTTTCTTTTTTGCCCATAATACATCTTTGTTTTCATTATTACTAGATACTTAGAAACAATATAACAAATACTTCTCACAAATATTAATACTAAACAACAGAAATGAGCAACAACTGACTCCTAATATTTCCTATGCTGAAGAGTGCAGCAACAGCAGCTTAGCAAAATCATGTTAAGCTTTACAAATAATTATGATCATAAAATAGTTCTGGGGATAAAAAGCATGTCTTGAAACAGAATTCCAATTCCACTTTTGGCTGGGAGATTATCAGAGTGCAGGAAGAAAATATTGTCCCTGGACGAATTGTCAGGTGACTGGTAAAGCCAATGTCTGAAAATGTCTACTTCTTCCCTCTTATCACACATTAGATTTGTTAGTGTTTGGGTTAAGAAATGAGATTCACTATTCCAGTGATGGAAAGAG
>NW_005842291.1:982485-986610 GCF_000455745.1 Alligator sinensis | reverse complement strand
GAAAGAGTGCATGCTGAATTTTGGATTTTACTGCATCCAGGGCAGAAAAGAAGAGTGATAGCTCATCAACTCTTATGTCATCCTTCTTTGATCATTTAAACTACTTAAGAGGGAAGTGCTTTCATGTTATTTGCCAATACATTTATATGAGAAATGTGAAGGCCAAAGGATTTACACTTGCTCACTATGCCTGAGGAAAGGCTCACGTACACTCCATTTGGCAAAATTGGTTTTGGTGTCACAATCAAGTGGAGATGCACTGTATTAAATGAGAACCATAAAAGGCTCCACAGGTAACGAGGCAGTTAAAAGTATCATTATATATGGTCTTCTCTTTAATAATCCTAATGTCCTAATTTAATAATTCTCTGTCACTGTAACTGAATTATTCTACAAACCGATCAAACAGGGAGAAGGTGCTTCTGTGGAGCTACAAGCAAGAGGTGAACAGACATCAATGCCTTTTTTAAATCGCATAGAACCAAGAGACCAGCCACTTTCCTATACACAATGTGGACAGTAACCTGGAAAAGTAGCACTTTTCTGCTGTAGAATCAAAAAAAATATGCGCCTTAAACTTTAACTATTTTAGTTATAAGATGACATAACCGCTTTGTGGAGAATTGCTGGCTCTGTATAGTAGAACAGATAAGAGAAAGTGTTTGTTCTTTGTAACTCCTCTGCAACTGCTTCGCTCACCGCGGCCTTAAAGATAACAAAAAGTATGTACAACTCTGATTTGCAGGTGCAAAAAGGAGGTTTGTGAACTAACCTCGCCTCCCCCATTAGTTCCCATCCTGATTACAGCAAAGAAATAATGAAGTAATGTTATAGCCGCTTTTCATGCTAATTTCACTATATGATCACGTGAGTTATAAGCAACTGTTAAAAAGTATATAAGCCTCCTGATTTTGCTCTTGGGGGGGGACCCCTTCCAAGTGCTTGGGAGATCCATGTCACTTTGGAGTCCCCCCTACAGCTGTAGTTTCTTTTGAATAAAAGCTTCTGCTGACCTGACCCAAAAGTATGCTGCGTGTGTTTCCACGACAATTCCTGGTGCCGTGACTCGGATCCAGAACACAGGCTGAGAAAGGAGGACCGCAGACTGCCCCCCCCGAACCCCGAGGCGCCAAACTTGAGAGGTAAGAGACCTAATTCAAAATCTCTATTGGGGTTTCGGAGGATGACTGCCTGTAGGCTCCCAACTTGGCCGTGGTAACTGGATCTGAACCTTGTTAAAACAGGTCAGTCTGAACCTTACTGCCGGCTAAAATTTTCTGTCTGGTAAAGGATCCCATTTTGTGTCTGGTAACGTACGTTTTATTTAGGGAGAAACTGTATGAAGCACCTTCATCCTACAGCACATCGGGCTTGTCGTTAATTAACTAAGGCGGTGTGGGGGAGGAGGTCTGGCTGACTGAATGAATGTGCATGTGTGTGTATTTAGAAATATGAGCCACTGACCAGGTCTGAGACTACGGTTGGGTTCAGCCGCCCCAATTCTGCCTGACAGGGCAGTTTTGAAAGCAAGGGGGCCCAACTGGAACCTCGTGACCCAGTGGACAGGGCTTCCCAGTGATTGAATAAATGTGTGTGTGTGCATTTAGAAAAATGAGCCACTGACCAGGTCTGGGACTAAGGCTGGGTCTAGCCGCCCCGATTCTGCCTAAAAAAGGTAGCGTCGAAAGCAAGGGGGCCCAGCTGAAACCTCGTGACCCAGTGGACAGGGCGTCTGAGTGATTTTGTCTTTTCCAAACCCCTTGTCCCAGTAGCTTCTGCCGAGAGCAGGAGTGAAAGGATTCCTCTTGTGTTTCCCTTCCCATTTCCATTTTATGAGCCGGTGTCGGGTCAGAAGCCTTTTGTCTGGGCAGTGAAAAACTGCGGGGCAAGGCACTGAGCGGCCCGGACATCCTAAATAAGCCTCTCCTACGTCTCCCTGTGTGACTGAAAATGGGAACGAGTCAGTCTAAACAAGTTCCCGTCCCCCCTAAGGGGACTCCGGCGTACTTTATGTACACACACTATTCTCCCGAGGCTTGCAAGTACCTGGATAAGTGGAACTGGTATACTAGGGATGATCCTGTGAAGCATTTTCCACAAGAAGGAACATTTGATCAGGATAAAATAGTGCACTTAAGAGGGGCTTTAGAGTCCCGTGGATCCAAAACACCACAAAACCAGTGGGACGCGTTCTTTTATTGGTATGATGAAATGTCCAAAAGGCGGACAGAATCTCAAACTAGGAGCCTAAAAGACTCTCAAGAAAAATTAAAACAGCAGTTACAAGCTGTTCGGGAGAAATTGGCTGCTCCCCCAAATTACACGCCGGCCACCGCTCCGATGTATCCAGCATTGCCCGGGGCGCCCCCACCACCGGAGCCAGCAGAGGATATCCTTGACCTTTGTTCGAACCCTGCTCTCCTGGGACTCCCACATCAGCAACAACCGGTTCAACATCAGGCTGCAGCCCAGGCTAGTAACTCATTAGCTGAAGCTCCTTCAGTAAATCCATCCACGGAGCTTAATAGTCTGGACTCATCCACCATATCTGCCACTCAATCATCACCAGTGTGGCAATTTACTCCTGGGTCACAACCCACCACAGGTGTATTTAGAAGAATGGGAATAGGCATGGAAAGATCTCCCATCAATCTTAGATCCCGAGCTGCACAAGTTTACCCCCTAAGACAAATGCCAGGCATTGGCACCGATGGACAAAATATAGTAACCGTGCATGCACCCTGGACTCCAGGTGATCTCTACAATTTAACTCAAAAATTCCCCAAAATCAGGGAAGACCCAGAAAAATTTCAGGAAGAATTGCAGACTGTTATAAATTGTTATAATCCAACATGGGCTGACATTAATCAGCTCATGCGATCGATTTTGCCCAAGGAAACTATGCTACGTCTGTATGCTGCCTGTACTTGGCCAGATCAAAACCCAGGGATTGGCCAAGACTTTATTGACAAGAGAAATGCTTTGGTTCAGGCAGTTCTCACAATTTGCCCAAAAAAGGCAGACTGGACCAAAATAAATACCTGTAAACAAAACAAAAATGAACACCCCAGTGACTATTTGGAACGCCTCAAACAGGCATTTGAACGATACTCAGGAATGGATAACCCAGTCGGAAATGCTAAACAAGCAATAGTGGCAGCATTCATCCAGGGACTTAACCCTAAAATTGCTGAGAAAATTCAAACAGTAATTATTGGCTGGGAAACTAAAGATTTGACTGAAGTCCTTGCTGCGGCTAACCATTTTCATAACAAATTGGAACGGTCTAAAGACAATGCCGAGTTTAAGTTAATGGCCTTACAGATTTCTCAGTTGCAGGGTCCAGGTAGAGGAAGGGGACGAGGACGGGGAAGGGGAGGCCCGGGTAGATTCAGGGGAAGAGATAGATCCTTGAGCCCACAAAACCCAGGCTATGGGAACCAATGTCATTATTGCAAGCAAGAAGGACATTGGAAATCAGAATGCCCCAAGCGCCCCGGCCAAGGACCCAGACCCCAGTCCCTGCCCCCACCTCCACTTCCTGTCAATTTTCCCAGTGTTGAATAGGACAGCCTGAGGGACAGTGACATCATCGCTCCTTTGCTTGCTACTGACCAATCTGGTCCGTTTGTTGAATGCCTTATTTCTGGTAAACCTGTCTCCTGTCTTGTCGACACCGGAGCATCCCGCTCCACGCTAAAGGCTGCTGAGTTTCCTTTTCTACCTTATTCTCCTGAAACTATAAATGCTGTCGGTATAGGCGGACAACCTATCCCACATCCCGTCTCTGAACCTGTCTCCATCTCTATTGGCCCTTTGTCTGAAAATCATGCCTTTCTTCTTAGCCCCTGTGCACCTGTCAACCTTCTTGGTAAGGATTTGTTGTGTAAACTGGGATGCGTGATTTATTGTAGCCCAGATGGTGTTTACCTTGAGGTACCAGAACATAGGGAAACTGAGCTTGTGGCTTTGCTAACCCAGGAGTACTCTGAACCTGACACTTCCTACTTGCAAGAGGAACTGTTGGCACGAGTACCTCCACAGCTGTGGTCCACCCATGCAAATGAAGTGGGGCACATGCTGAGTGCTGAACCAGTGCGTATCATCTTGAACCCTGCCAAGCCA
>NW_005842291.1:962951-977890 GCF_000455745.1 Alligator sinensis | reverse complement strand
AAATAGAGGGGCTCATGAGAATGGAAGTTTAAGGCTAAAGTGAGACTAAATAGTCTCAAAGGGGGGGGAACTGTGGAATCAGAAAAAATATATGCCTTAAACTTTGACTATTTTAGTTATAAGATGACATAACCGCTTTGTGGAGAATTGCTGGCTCTGTATAGTAGAACAGATAAGAGAAAGTGTTTGTTCTTTGTAACTCCTCTGCAACTGCTTCGCTCACCGCGGCCTTGAAGATAGCAAAAAGTATGTACAACTCTGATTTGCAGGTGCAAGAAGGAGGTTTGTGAACTAACCTCGCCTCCCCCATTAGTTCCCATCCTGATTACAGCAAAGAAATAATGAAGTAATGTTATAGCCGCTTTTCATGCTAATTTCACTATATGATCACGTGAGTTGTAAGCAACTGTTAAAAAGTATATAAGCCTCCTGATTTTGCTCTTGGGGGGGGACCCCTTCCAAGTGCTTGGGAGATCCATGTCACTTTGGAGTCCCCCCTACAGCTGTAGTTTCTTTTAAATAAAAGCTTCTGCTGACCTGACCCAAAAGTATGCTGCGTGTGTTTCCACGACACTGCAGTAATGAAAAGCAGTAGCCTCACTCACCAAACTTTGCTATGCTAGTAGATTTTATATGGCTGTGCAAGGTGAAACATGACAAAAAGCAGTTTTTGAAAAATACAGAATGTTTCTTTTGTGGAATCCACACACGAATTCTGCAAATTTTCTAGATTCAGAAACACTGGATAGATAGAGGACCATTTATGGGACATCATCAGAGAAATCAAAGAATTAAGATGGAAGTATAAGGGGTGCATGGAGAGAGATTTTTTGGGGCTGATACTAATGGTCAAGTTTTAATGAGCCATAATTGGCCAGTACAAATCTGATTCTGATATGCAGCCCCGCAGCATGGAGAGTGGCGTCTGGCTGGTAAGTCTGTTGTGGGGGAAGGGGTGGGAGGAAGGAAGGGGTATGGGGGGGGGCAGATGAAGGCCCCCACAGTGAGGGAGGGACTGGGGCTGCCACTAGGGCAGGTGCTCTCCAGCTGGCACAAGAGGTAGTGTCCTCAGGTACCAACTGGCTGGGACCCAGAAGCTCCTCAGAACAAGTAGTCCTGAGCTACTTGCCAGAGCAGCTTTTTGTACTGCTGGGGCCAGGACAGGGCAGCTTTTTGTACTGCTAGGGACAGCACAGGTGCTGGTCCTGGGCTCTAGCTCCCCCTGGCTGCAGATCCAGAAGGATCCAGGCAGGGTTATTTTGCCCAAAATGGCACAATTTGCCCCACACCAAAGTGCATGTCCAGGCATGTGTGGTGAGGCAAACAGCCCCCACTCAAATTTGCACCGCTTCTATTTGAGCTGCTGCCAGTGCATGTGCTTGCATGTGTGGATGCGCTCTGTATGTCCACACACTTATACCTGAAGCTAGCATTAAGCACTCATTAGGCTGCTGAAAGCGATGCCACTCTAGGGCAGGATTCTCTCTGATCTGTGTTACTCAGTTTGTGTTACATTAAAGGTGCTGCCACTCTAGGCTACACCTTAGTATAAATACTCGACCCATCCCCCACTGGCCACATTGCCTCTCCCTTCCCCAGCATTCCAGATCCCCACTTACTACCCTCCTCACCCACTTGTGGCTGCCCACACTGTCCCAGAGGAGCAGACAGGGAAAGGTTAATCTGCCTGCCCAGCCACCACTGCTGCTTTCTGGCCAGGCTCAGCCTTCCAGCCCCCTGCTGGCCTGAATTTGTGCTTGCTCTAAACTCGAGCTAGCACTATCACAGATCAACATTTATGTAGCTCACAATGGAACATATAACAAGGCCGCTAAGGATGTGCTACAGGATATAATACTAAAATCTACCAGTGTCAAGGGGACCCAGGACATCTTAATTTTAATATATAATCATTACAGTAAAATGAGGACAGGTTTTCTGAAAAAGAATAGCTAGCTGACAGGGTTTGAAAAAGTAGTCAAAAGATCTTTGACAAAGTTGTAAGGAATAGAAACTCTGAAAAGCAATCAAGAATAGTCAGAGTGAATAGATTTAAAAGTTGTGTCCAACTCAAGAAAACCTTTATTACTGCAGCCACATTGGTTAGGCACCACTGTTTGTTTATGTAGTACTTACACATCTTTTTTTCTATTTATTGTTGTTAATAATGCCTTTTGGGGTTGGACTGTATCTTAAGAAAGCATGGGCATGTATTAGGGGTGCTCTAAAGCAGGAACCCCAAAAGGAATGTCAACTAATTTAGCTTTAGATTGTAATGTCACTCTTGGGGAGTTCATACTGGAAAAGCAGCTTTGCAACCCTTTGGAACAATGCCAGAAACTGGTGAGTGCTTCCCTCAGGCAGTATTCATTTCTTGTGATCAATTCAGAGAAAAAAATGTGGTACAGCAGTTGGGTGCATTGCTAAGGCCCCAGCAGGGACAGCTTGAGCTTCGCTTGGCACTCATACCACAGAACACCCCCAACTGACCAAGCTTTAATTAAGTACCTAGTCATTTGGGTTTGGAGTTAAAGGCAGCTCTGCTGCATGCTGCTGACTACACAGAATGGCACATCTTAATCACACTAGTCCAATGGGCTGTTTAGATTTGGCAGACCTTTGACCTTGACCTTTTCTAATCCAGGAAAAGAGGTTGTTAGTTTATCAACGAGTTAATAATTCAATCCAGTCCTTGAGGCATTTTTTCCAAATAGGGCTGTGGGAATATTGGTGAATGTATTAATATTTGGACAGTACTGACATTTTAATTAAGCAAATTTAGCCAACTAAAAAGGCAGGAAAGGTAACTGCACCAAGAAATGTACTGTCTTATTTAGTATATGTTTGTAGTCAATTGCCAAAATAAAGCTAATATAAACCAATATCCGATCTGAACAGAGTATTATTCTACTATGCTGAATGGAAGGAAGGACTTACCAGTTATGATCCACCATTTCTGTTTGATCTCCAGTTTATTTTAAAGGACTTTTAAATGAAAATATGAAACATGCAAAAATAATTCAGTAGGATATTTTCAGAAGCAGAAAAATAATATTTTCCATACATGAAAATCCCTTGCTAACTGTGGAGCTGGTTTCAATTCCTTCTACTTAAACAGATTTTCCTTTTGTCAAGAGAATTCACTCAATTCAACTACAAATTAACCGAGTATATTTGAAGGATTCAATGTCTGTATGGTCTAATCACAGGAATTTTGTGAACCTAAGTTGGTAAGCATGAAAGTTAATAAAAATGCTGCACTGACAGCAGGTTAATTAACATAGAGGTGACATCCATTTTCTTAAACACTTAGTAAAAGCAAGGCCTTAAGAGAGTCAAAAGAAATTTGGAGTATTTGGATGTGTTATGCTGAGTCTGTAAACAAAGCTAATAGGAAAATTTCAGCAAAGTGTTGTTTCACATTCTCAGTTCAAAACTGAAGGTTTGCAAATAAAAAGCACCCCTGGTATTGAAAGAAAAGTCCTAGTCTTAAACAATAAATAGTAACTGCTCAGTGCTCTGAGAGTCACAAAAATAAGTCTACTGAAGGACTTTAAAAACTGGAAGTTCCTTCTAAATTTTTGAAGAACAAGCTAAAATTAGAACTTTAATTCACTGAATAAATAGCTAGTGTTTGGTTCCTTCCCATATGCAGATCTATAAACATCAATGACTTTTGGCTAAATGAGAATATTTTAACAGTCTTTATTACAGAATTAAATAGAAAGGGAGGAGTACTAACTAACTAAAGACCGAAGAACACTAGTCCTCCAATTCTGGATAAACTCATGAAGTAGGGTAGAAAATTAGCATTATTCAAAAAAATACAGGAGGAAAACACCTGAGTTAAAAGTGGACAATGGCACTGACAGATGTGGAAAAAGCAATAGAAAACAAAAAACCCCAGTGCTTTACTGGAAGAGGAATCGCGTCAGTTTGACCCAGCTTGCCTGGCGTCTGTATAGCTCATGCACTTCAGTGGGGCTTTTTGGCACTTTTATCTAGTAGCTAATTGAATCTCTGATTGAATTTCTTAAAATAAGAGACTTTTCTAACATACACGTACAAAAATGCTTTACCCAAATAATAAATGGATCTTTTTCAGAAAGTTTCCTCCCAAAGTTATAGACCCATTAGAGTTGAAAAGTTCAACCTCAAAACTGAACTGTACCTTGAGAAATCTAATCTAGTGCTAATTATCATAGCATAAGTAGTTAGATGTAATATATCTATCATCATGCTCCTTTTTTGTTTTAGACCTGAGGAATGAAAACATAATGTAAAATAAAAAATTTACACATGATTAGCAATTGGCAGTTGCAGCCAAATAAGGCAGCTATCTATATATCCTAATTTGTGCACACAATTTGTCAGTCATGGTGTTGTTTCACAATAGGTTCTATTCAAACTGATTAAACAAACTGCCTATCATCCAAAAGCCTTCAAAATCATTTGTGACTTCAGAATAATTTTTAATATTTTTATCATAGGTGACTTTATATAGAAGACATTCAATAATATATAAACAGCAAGCATGAACATATGTACAAAATGTGACTCATATGTTTTCTTTTGAAAAGATCTGTTATGCATTTATTTATTTATAACTTTGCCTAACAGGTGCCCTTCCTGTGCCTAACAGAAAAAAGATCAAGAAAAAAAAAACCTTACGGAATTTCCTCGTTCTCATACCCTAATTAATTTTAGCATATATTAAGTTATTACTTTTATGACAGGTTACATACTGACTACTCTAACAATGTTAGACATATTGCTTTCCATCCTGGTTTCATGGCTCATTTTAATTTGATAAAATCTAAAACTGTGCATTTGGTAAGGCCAAACTCAAGCTAAATTAAATCAAGGAAAAAGTTTACTTCATCCATGTAGTTAAAAGCAGTTTTCCTAGACAAAACAGAACTTTTTGAACTGAGGAAACAGATAGAATCAAAGTAGTCATTAGAGGCAAAATGTCAGTTAAAAAATACATTAGAACGGACAGATTTAAAAGTTTGTCAAATTTCAGTGACATACACAATATACAAGCATCATGTTTCTATCAGGAGAATTGCTGTTCTCCCCAAATTGCCAGAGTACAGGCATTAGTTCTTTTCCCTAGAGAAAACAAATGCACTCCTTCTGGAAGAAGGATCGTCCAGGTTGATACCTGGAAGAACTTCCCTACTAGAGATTTTCCCTCTCTAGAAAGTCGTACACTTGACAACTCTTCAGGAGGGGTTGAGCATCATCCTTCCCTGTGCTTTCCCCAGATGGGGGCAGAGGGGCACATGTGGGATGGGACAGGACTTTTCCCCACAGCTCGACTCCTTCCAAAAACAGAAGAGTTGAGCTGCTGGTCACCTCTGAGTCTTTCCCAGAGTGGCAACACTGTAGGCTGGAGAATCCACGGAAAGCTTTGTCCCACTGCTCCCCAAGTATTCACCAGACCAGGATCACTCCAGGCTGGGGAAGGGATGGAGAGCTGGGGAGAAAGGGCAGCATCAGGCTGGAACACTTGCATGTGCCCTCTCCCAGAAAGATTTCTAGTACTGAAAAGCTTCCCAAAATAGAACCAACTCATGCCCACAATGCAATGCACTTATCTTGAAACTTCAGACTAACACCTGTGCATTTCTGTTCTGACCTTCCAGACATGGCCGTTTTTATGGAGTTCCACAGAACTTACATGAATTTCTGCATGCCCTCTTTGTTACCTATTTCACTTATTTCCCAATCAGTGCAAATCACCTTTTTATTTAAACTGTGCAATAAGTGGGAGAATGATTTCAGGTTGCAGTATGGGCTACTGGGGTCCCAAGCTGCAAACTGTTTAGGGGCTCTGTTTCTTAGGTATGGAGTATTTCTGAGAAGTAACAAGATGGTATTTTAAAACGACAGAATGTCAGAAGAGCCTTATGTTTTGCCCTTTTTCTGAAGTTGTTATTCAGGGTCTTTGACTTTGCTGCAGGAGCTAATGATGGCCACTGCCTCTGCCTCCCACCTCCCTTCAAATCATTTTCAGTCAACATACAGAAAAGGAGACAGACATCATTAGCACGGTATAAGTGGAAGTATTTGATTAGCTTCTTTGGTAATAACAAGAATGTGGATGACTTAGCAGTATCAAGAGAATAAGCACTTATTCACTCAAATGTGATAGGAAGGAAGACAATAGACAATTCAGACTGGCAGAAGTGGATGTAAGAAAGGGAAGTGCTTATATCCAGGCAGCATTCTGTCACAGAGAAAACACTAATTTCCAATTAGAAAATAATTACAGGACATATAGTGTCACTGGCATTGCCCCTAAGTGCATGATCACTATTTATATCTTACATTAGGTGGCCCATGAGGTGCCCCTACCCAGCCACCACCCCTCCCAACTGCTTTGCCTGCTGCTGCAGCTGGCATCTCTAGGCTCCCCCTACTTCCCTCAGCTTTTGTTTCCTGCTTCCACCCTAAAGGGCAAGACAGTGTGGGGAGCCTGAGATGCAGAGCAGCAAGGAAGCTGAGGTTGGGGCTGTCCAAGTGGTGCAATAGCTGCCTATGCACATGGTGCAGCAGGGAGGGTCTGTGGCTTGGGGGCCTGTGGCTTGCATTACTGAGGCCACCAGGGCATGCAGGCATGACATGTGGCTCCTATCCCCTTGAAAGCTGGACAGCTCTGTCTTGCACCAAAGATTTGATTGTGTTAAATCATCTAATGCAGTGTTTCTCAATCTTTTTTGTACCAAACCCCATTTGTAAACATCAATGTCCAGTTGCAACCCAGGGCCCCTCACGCCGAACCCCCTGCCCCAGCCCTCCAGTGTGTGAGGCATGGGGTGGGTGTGTGGGGCAAGAGAGGCCCCTTGCGGCCTGGAACTCTGCCAGCCTGCAAAGGAAAAGCCAGTTTCCCACATTTTTCTCTTTTAAAGGAGAATCAATTTTTTAAAATTTGTTGGTCCATTTTTAAAGTTTCTTTGCAACCCTTTTATATACTCTTGCAATCCACTTTTGGGTCGTGACCCATGGGTTGAGAAACACTGATATAATCCATTCTTTTGGCAATACAGAACACTTCAGTATATTTTTCCATTGCTCTGTCCAGTTCCATTTTTTAAGATGGCTCTAGTAGTGTATCTTCCACACATACACATCACTACTCCTTATCAATGTCATTCTCTCCCCCACTACTAAGCGTGCCTAAATTCAGCTAAAGGATGCTAAGAACGTAGATCAGAAATGTTTTTGCATGCCTGCTTTCTGAATTAAAAAGTTTTGTCAACTTTTTCAGAAGGGAATAAGAGTAGAATATTCTCTTAAAACTGTCTAAAGGAAAATTCTTTATGAAATAATTAAAGAATACAGTAAAACAATATTCTAGAATGAAAATAAAATGAAGGTTTATAACTTATAACATTTCATGTTCCATAAATGCTATAACTGACAGTTGTGAATAAATGTGCTCATAAAATATCCATACTACATAACAAATGCCACTTGAAGTAGTAAAAAGATATTACAGAGAGTATATTGATATACTTCTTTTTATATTAGTGTTTACTACTCAAATTATCTACAGAGTCCTTCTACAAACAACGTACAAAAACCTTTAGGGTTGATACCATCAGATTACAAAGCAATAAAGTGATGAATGGGTGCCATTTAAAACTTCTAAATAAAAAAATTAATTTTAAGTAGTGGTCTTTCCTAATGTTTAGGTTTGGTAGACAAATGTTATAGGTATATGATTTGAAAAAGAACTCAAGTATATGTTAATGGATTATCCACATTATTCAAAAAATATGTTCCCTCCTTCCCAAACAAATCAATCAATCAGTTAATCCATGTCTTATTTTTTGAACATCCTTAAAATAATAATTTAATGAACAATTTAAAAAGACAGTAATGGAGAATTCCAAGGGTGGATCCAGATAGGGTGCAGTAACATGTTCACACCCCATTTCTGGGCCATACTGTGGGAGCAGCAGACAGGCACACTTCTGGTGCCAACATCTGTTAATAAAGAAAAGCAGATTCATGTAATACTGTGGTAAAATTTGGACTCCATACAGTTTACATGTATTTATATTTCTGCCAGAACAGAAATGCATTGAATTGTCCAAGATTCAACTTTTTATGGCTTGGTATTTTCTAGTACACCAGACTACTGTTTCATCAGAGGTTCTTCTCTGCTCATGCCATGAATACTGAGTGCCAGTAGAGAGCTGCTCATCCAATTGTATTTTTCTGATATTGAATCACTTAACCATACTGACCTATATTAGATTCCATGTCTAAAGTCAACCAGCTTTGGTTAGATATAGACAGAACAGAGGAGATCAGGAACTGTTCCCACGTAATGAGGAGTGACTAGTCAGCAAGCTGGGACTGTTCCAAAACCATTGTGCTTCTAGTAGACAAAAAAAGTGTAATCATATAGACACTATCGCTACAAGTTAACACACCGATTTAAAAGAAAGGGTGCTTAGCTCATCAATTGATTTAAGGTTAACCAGTGGGAGACTACATGTTCCCCTAAAGTTCACACTACTTAAAGATAACTACTCTGTTAGACAATCAAAAAAAAGTCAGTCTTGGTTCACCGTAAACTGTACAAACTCAACACTGACATTGCAGTGCTCCAGGAAAGAAGACTTGCAGATCTTGGTTCTATCCAAGAGGCCAATTATACCTTCTTTTGGCAAGGTAAAAGTGCTAAAGAAAAAAGTCTGCACAGCATCAATTTCGCGGCAAGTAACAAGCTGGTAAAGCTTTATAAAAATACCCATTGGGAAGCCAGAGCATATCATCTTGCTTAAACTTCAGAAGACCATTGTTTTTGTGAACTTCATCAGCACTTATGCACCAACACTCAACTCCAGCCCTGAGAAGAAGGATAAATTTTATGACACTGCACCAAGCCAAAGGAATGCATTTAACAGAGCGAATATTCCTTCTTGGAGACTTCAATGCAAGAGTCAGCACAGACAACAACTCATGGGCAAATTGTCTAGGACATTTTGGCATCAGCAAGATGAATGAAAATCACCACCGACTTCCTGAATTTTGCGCCCAAAACCAACTGTGTATTACCAATTCATATTTTGCTGGAAAAGATTGTGTCATGGCAACATCCATGACCAGGCCACTGGCACCAACTAGACCTTGTTATTGTTGAGAAGAAAGACCTACCTTCAGTACAGAAGAACCACACATTCCACTGTGCCAACTGTGACACCAACCACTCCCTGATTATCAGCAAAGTGAAGATTACAGCCAAGAAAATACACAGAGCCAAACCTAGGAGCAAATCCAAAATTAATACCACTAACATCAAGAACCAGAGGAAGTGCCAAGAGTTTCTGAATGCTTTCAACCTCAGCATCTTTGAGAAGTCACTAGCAGAGAAGGCAGAGGAAATTTGGGAAGGTTTAAGAATGGCTATCTATGAAACAGCTAAAGCTACATTTGGGGAAAGAGACTGTCCAATAAGGACTGGTTCAAAGAAAATGCACAAGAACTATTACCTCTCATCAACATCAAGAACACAGCCTATCTGGAACACAACAAGAAGCCACCAGTGAGCAAAGCAAGACTTCGACATCCAAAAAAATGAGGTACAGAGAGCAACCAGACGCTGTACAAGTCAGTACTGGACTAAGCTACAGACATCCTCAGACACAGGAAACCTAAATATCACATACAATGATCTGAAAAAAGCTCTAGGCCTTACTGTCAACAAGGTTGCCCAGCAAATCATGCAGAGTTGAAACCATTACAGCTAAAAGCAAAGCAGATGTCTTGTTGGGCTGAACACTACTTAGAGCTATACTTACAAGAAATAAACATTACCAGCAAATCACTGGACCAAATACCAATTCTACAGGTCATGACAGAGTTAGATGTTTGATGTGGAGCCCACTGTAGAAGAGATAAGGAAGGCCACTGATTCATTATCAAGTGGGAAAGCTCCTGGACAAGATGGCATTCCATCAGAAATTCTCAAGTGTGGGAAAGAAAGCCGATTACCATATCTTCATCAGTTGCTACTCGCATGCTGGGAAGAGGGTGAGCTACCCCAAGATATGCATGACGCCAACATCATCACTTTATATAAAAATAAAGGCAATAGGGGTGACAGTGAGATACCTCTGTAGTTGTTGCAACTGAGTATAGGAAGAAAAGCTTTTGCAAGGGTCATCTTTGTGCACCTACAACAGCTGGTGAGTCGCATCTACCCTGAATCTCAGTGCGGATTCAGAGGTGGAAGATCAACCATAGACATATTTCCTTGTGTCAACTTCAAGAAAAGAGCAGGGAGCAAAACCAAACATTGTACATCACCTTTGTACACCATATGGCACCATCAGCAGAGCAGGCCTATTTGCAGTCCTAGAAAAGATAGGATGTCCACCAATCATGTTAAGTCTTATACATTCCTTCCACGACAACATGGGAGCAACTATTCAGTCAGATGGGTCCACTCTGAACAGCTTCCAGAAAGCAGAGTGAAGCAGGGATGTGTTCTTGCCTCAACACTCTTTGGAATCTTCTTCTTGATACTCCTGAACGGTGCATTTACATATATGGAAGGTGGAGTGTACCTTCACACAAGATCAGATGGGAACCTCTTCAACCTGTCATGACTCAAGGCAAAGATTAAAGTTAGAAAGGTGCTTACCAGGGAGCTTCTATTCACTGATGCTGCTGCCCTTATAGCCCATGACAAAAGAACTCCTAGATCACCTTTCAAGAGCTTGGCAGGCATTTGTTCTCACTATCAGCATGAAGAAAACAGTTGTACTAGGACAGGGAGTTCCACAAGATCCATCAATTGCCCTTAATGAGAACCTGCTAGAAGCGGTCCAAAAGTTCAGCTACCTAGGTTCCAAACCTCTCACTGGATGAAGAACTTAATTTCACTTTGGAAAGGCTGCCACCACCTTCAGCAGACTAACTAGAAGAGCATGGAACAACTCAAAGCTTACCATCAAGACCAAAATGCTAGTGTACAAATCTTGAGTACTCAGCAATCTCATGTATGGTGGGGAAACATGGACAACTTATGCATATCAAAAGAAAAGATTAAATAGCCTCCACCTGCACTGCTGACGTGGCATACTCAACATCAAATAGCAAGATAAAGTTACCAACGCAGAGGTTTTCCAAGTGTGACAGTCCTATTCCTACAGAGATAACTGTGCTGGCTAGGCCATCCGAGCACATTGGAAGATGGGGGTATACCCAAGGATACGCTATATGGGGAACTATCATAGGGAACAAGAACAACAGGATGCCCCAAGCTTCACTATAAAGACACAAGCAAGCAAGTTATGAAGGCATTTTAAACTGATCCTGGCCAATGGGAAACCTTTGCAAATGATTGGAAAAGGTGATGTCATGGCCTCCACAAGGGCATTAAAGGCCATGACAGGAATTGGCTCCAACAGCTTGAAGAGAAAAGAATCCATAGGAAGCAAGCAGCTCCTGAACCACCAATGCATGCATACACTTGCAACCACTGCCACAGATCATGCAAATCTCAGATTGGACTGTTCAGTCACATAAGACACTGCAAACCATCTACATCAGAGACTGCAATATCCACGTGTGTCGCAGATGCAAGGATACCATTCATTGGTGTGGTGAGCATCTAAGCAACCCATTTTTAAAGAATTCAGGGATATTAATATATTCATTGCATACAACAGTATATTACTTTGCCATATAAAGCACAGAGAAACTGATCAAGTGAAACAAAAAGCTAAAAACAAACATTGAAAAAAGCTTTGTATACAATATAAGAGGACAAAAAGGCAAGCCAGACTTCAGGAAATATCAGCACTTTCCCCAAATCAAGGTATGAAAGAGAAGCTACTCTGTATAGAAGGTATCCTATAGTGAAGTCACCTTCTCCAATCTTAGCATTAACCTTTCCCCACAACAATAATTCTGTTTACCTATAGTCCAAGACAGATAACACTAGGTAATAAAGAAAAGCAGCCCACTCATTATTGACTAAGAAATATTGTATAAACACACCACCGAACCACTAAGCAAGCCATAATGCAGTCTTTTTAAAGAATTGCTCACAATCTTATCTGGTCTGCTCATTGTTTTACATTGTAAAATAAAGGAAGATAAATAGTATTAGTGACATAGCAAGATTTCTAAGCAACTTCAATTCCTATCAGCAGTATATATTGATAGACCAATACACCATACAGTTGCAGCTTTGCTTTCAGTCTGCTGGGATACTGAACTATACAGCCTATAGAGAAAAATCTTTAATCCAGTTAATGGGCAGTGTGGCACCACAGAATAATCCAGCTAAATGAACATGATCTGTATTCTAAAGTAAAACTTGGAGAAAAGCTAGGGGAAGAGAGAAATGATCAAGAGGGAGTAAAACACAGAATGAAGCAATCTTAACAATGGGGTGGGGGGAGGAGAAGGAAGAAAAAAACAGAAGATACAACTTTTAGAAGATGGTAAATATAAAAACATTTTTACAATTTTAAAAATGAAGAACCTATCCTGGATACGCTGTTGCATCTCTACCTAAAACCCCACTATTCCCTCCCAGTTACATCTCAGAATGTTTCATTCTGCAGAACACTATGACCATATTACAGTTCCAACAAAGTTCCCACTGCAAGACCCGCCAGACTATTTGCTTTTTACACTTCCCTTGATCTGCTTCTCTCTCAAGTGCAGGATTAAGATGTATGTCGTGTTCCACTGCATCACATCTCTCCTTCTAGACTTGTCTCAATTTATGGAGAGAAAAGAGACCTACTAAGCTACATTTAAGTATTTCAGGTTCTTTCTGCCTATTCCCTCTAAAACTAACATTTTCTATCCATCCATAAAGCACTCATCATCTCATTTCTCAATTACTGCAATATCCTCATCTATGGCATCAACAAATGAAATCTTTCCATGCTGCTATCCACTCAGAATGCTGCTTCAAAAATCTCTTAGTCACTGCTCTGACCCCATCACCCTCTTTCTTGCATCTATCCTCTGTCTCCCACTTTTCCATAGAACCCAACACAACTGGTTTCACACTGTTTTCATGACCTATCTTCATTCACCTTTTCTGTCACTTGGTATTCTAAAGTCATCTCTTGTCTCTGTTCAGTCTATTTCTTAAATTTTCAAACAAGCTCCTTCACACTTCCTCCAATGCTGCTGCTTACATTTGGAAGGGCTCCTCATAAACGCCTGACAAAGGAGTGTTTTAAAGCGGCCTCTGAAGGAGGAAACAAAAAATCTTGACGGGGCAGGCTGAAACCTGAGGTGGCAGACCACTGTCTATCACCAGATATTGCCACGTGTTCCCTGTAGTCTCCATCTTCCTCCACCTTCTGTCTGTTGCTTTATACTACATAGCAATTCCTGTAAGGCAAGTTTTTTTCCTTTTGGTTTGTACAAAGCCTAATACAATGAGGTTCTGGTCCATGGCTGTCTATATTGTCTCCCTACAAAGCTCAAAGCCACTGCTGAAATAAGCCCTGTTAACTTGCTCTACCTCAGTGCACAATCAAGATCACAAAATTAGGCCATGTCTCTAAATGCCTCCCTACAAAGCCTGAGACTGTTGCCATGGAACACAGCTTTGCCCACTTGCCCCTGCTCAGCATGCAGCCAAGCCCACATATTGGGCAATGTAAATAGTGTCAAGTAGCCCAGAACATCCTGCTGCTCAGTCATCTACATTGCTTAATTTGCAGATTCAATCCCACTGAGTGGTAACAAGTGGCTGGATCTATGTTTCTTGGTAGCAGTCATGGGCTTGACAGTGACATGGCCTAGCTTTCTATGCTTAGTTGCATGTCAAATGGGAACAAATAGGCAAGTCCATGCTTTTCAGCAGCAAACCTAGGCCTACATACTCTGCCAACATACCCTGTGGCTCCTAGACATTTTGACAATGCAAATATGGAGAAAACTTGAGAGCCTGTATCCCACCAACTCTTAGAGAAAACCACGTTTACCTATACCATACCCGATGGATGTCTAAACTATTCAAAACCTCTGGTGATATGGGTTCTACAATCTCCCTAGATAGAGCTGTGCAAAACAGCATCGTTTCGTTTGGACTTATGTTTTGTTTTGCTGTTTCAAAGCACTGTTCCATTTCATTTCATCGAAACTGTTTCGTTGTTTCAACACGTTTTGACATTTTGCCCATAGGCTATAAGGGGAATCACAAAAATGCCTATAACTTTGTCATTTCTTGCCTGATTTGGATGAACACTGCAGAGCTGGTAACCCTTTCTGAGGTCACAAAGCCTGCCAAGTTTCAAGGAAATAGGTAAAAGGCAGGGGTGGGCAAAATATGGCCCATGGGCCGGCCATTCTATCCGGCCTGCGGAGCCCTTAAAAAAACGTAGAAAATTAATATTTCTCTGACCTTGGTTCCTGTCAAAAATGACAGGAACCAAGGGCAGTAGGACCCAGAGGAAGCCCAGCAGGCTCCAACAACAGCGGGGCCCGCCTGGGCCTGCCCCCCAGCCAGAAGCCCCAACTAGGGTATCTGGGCTAGGAGCACATGGCTGCTCCAGTGTGGAAAGCTCATTAAGGGTGGGGGGAAACCCCGGGCAAGGAAGGAGTGTGGGGCAGGGAAGCAGCCCCTCCCTGTGCACGCCCAGTGCCTCGCACTGCAGCTGCTTGCAGCCCGCGTGGGGCTGCCTGTGCCCACTCCGGACAGCCCCATGCAGGCTGTGAGCACCTGCAGTATGGGGTGGGAGAGGGGCCACTTCCCCCCCACGCTCAGCTTTTCCCTGGGCTCCTTCCCTGCATGGAGAAAAGTGGCCCCTCACCTGCCCCATGGCCAGCACTCCCTGCTGCAGGTGCTTGCAGCCCACGTGGGGCTGTCTGGAGCAGGCACAGGCAGCCCCAGGTGGCTGCGAGTGGCTGGAGGGGGGGGGGGCACGCCGCGGGGGGGG
>NW_005842291.1:959742-962939 GCF_000455745.1 Alligator sinensis | reverse complement strand
CTTCCCCCCCCCCCCCCACCTGCGCTCAGCATCACCTTGTAACCTGCCCCAGTGCCAGGCTGGCACTGAAGTGGGTTACAAGCTGGTGCTGAGCATGAGGAAAAGTGGCTCCCCGCCCACCCCACGGCTCTATGGAGGCTCCTATGGAACTGGGAACTGGGGGAATGTTCACATCTCTGAACATTTCCCCAGATCCCCGGTTTGATTCCCCAGCTTTCTGATTATTCCCCCAGCTCTTCCCAGGGGGTGCATGCCCCTAGATCTGTGCACAAGGTTTCAGCAGGATGGGGGAAGTGATCAGTGAGCAAGGAATCAAACCAGGAGCTAAATGTCAATATCAAAGTAGTCCTTCTCCCCTTCTCCTTAATTTCTGTTTAGCTGCAAGCAAGCCAGCTTTGAAACTTGAAGCATTTAGAAACTTTAAAAATGTTTTGAGTCCCCTCATTTCATTTCATTTCAATTTTGCTTTTTTGAGCTTGAAACAAGTCTTAACAGCTTTGAAATGAAGCATCCATTGAAATTTTACACAGTCCTACTAGACAGCCTGTCCCAGCACATAACTGTGGCAGGTAGAACATTTTTCCTAATGTCTAACCTCATTGTAGAAATCCATAAAAAGTCGGATAAGCCCCACATTCAACATGGAGTTAGCAATTCAAGAGATACACAGAGAATCCCAAGTACCAAAACAGAATTTAAACTATATATAAACAAACTTTCCAAATCATCACAATGGGCAAACCTGCAACCTCAAAGCTTTGAAATGCCAGACCTCCATTTGTTCCCTTTACCAAATGCAAATACCTGACAAACTTAATGCATGTTTGTGAAGACAGATCTAAAAGTGGGGGTTTGGACTATCCAACTGACAGGGGAACACTTTTTGTCTAGAATTAGTAAACATCTCTGTGGAAGAAATAATGGAAATATTAAAATGTGTGATATTATTAAATAACAACAAAGAATACATTTGCTCAGAGCAACAAGAAAAGGGTGTGAACGCATGTATATTTGGCACCGTTTCCAAAGCAGATTGTCTCAAAAGGGCAGTAACTGGTTTGTTCTAATGACTCTGTGAACTACCTGAGAATGATTCAAAATGTAGCAAAAGTCCTCCACTTTTAAACCTGGATGAAGCAGTACTAAATTTGGAAGGCTTTTGCTGCATTTGAGGTTTCCTCTGAAGGATACAATACATGCACATGTGCATGCGTGCGCGCGCACACACACACACACACACACACACACACACACACACACACACCCTTTAAAAGTTAAGAAAGATTGAATTAATTTTTTTTAAAGGAATAATGGGAATCCAACATATTATCTTGATAAAGGCCAAATTGTGAGTCTTAGATAATCCAAAGCAAACAGCCCATTTTATATACTCCACTACGCACATTATGTCATTTTAAAAGGCTGTGTTTTACTTACTTCTTTAGAGCTATATGGACTATGAAGAGTACAGTTTTTTTTTAAAAACTTGAATATAAAGAGAATAAATTTATTGAAAGCTCTGCTGAGGGTATCCTGCTTCCTACTCAATAGAGTGTTTTTCAATGGTTACAAACACATCTGAAAGTATAAATAACCTACAAAGACCTAGCACTAGAAAAGCCTTCCCTTTAACTTTTAATTTACCTTTTTGCCGTATTTTTTTAGTAGAGAACACTGAATTTTAGTATGCTAGTATCATAAAAACCAGCATTTTAATCAGAACTCTAGCATTTCTATGAAAAGCATGTTATGCCCATACTATGAACATAAGATATATTTTCGATGAGTAATTCTGAAATCTCAAATCATTCTTCCTCCACTTTTTCATTTAGAACTATATTTTTACATCTGTAGTAAAAGAACAGAAGAGATGCTTTCTTCTCTTTCATTTCTTCCTGTTAATTTTCTCCCACTTTAATCAACACATTCTCAGTTCCAGCTCTAACCTCAGGTTGTTTAGTACCCACAGTACTTTATTAACCCTGTTCATTTATAAGCTGACCTGAGCAGAATTTATTTCATTTATTACAATTTTTATGTCAAACAAATTCAAACTTCTGCCCTTTTTTCAAGTTAAATGATTCTGAATTATTGCCATAGGCAAAATAGGATAGTGTACTCATGGCTCATTTCACCACTCAGAACTAACTAAGTCAGCAAATCTTGTTATTTCAATTGATTCAACACTGGCTTCTCTACACCTTTGCAGCTCCCTCTCTCACAGAAAAAAATCCCCTTAATGCAGTAGTTGAATAAGCAAATGTTGATGCTTCCTTTTATTTATCTACTTTAAATAAATACCATCATCCTAAAGTTACAAATAAGAAACCCTACTTGGGTAATTTAGCTCACACCTGCCAGCAGAAGTTTACTTCTTACACAACAACATTTTTGTCTAGTTCTTAAAGCTATTTAAATACAGTTTTGATGCTTGCCATGGGTTTGGGTTGGACTTTCAAAAATACACACACACTACCACCCCTCTGTTAATATCTTCATTAGCTGCAGTCTAAATACATTAATGAAATAGACCATTTATTCTGGCACCTAACTTAAGGTACTTGCATCTGAAAATGTTGGCTACTGGTTTTCAATATATCGTATTCTTATTAGTAGAATAATATTAGAAAATCTTTTCAAAAGTTAAAAAAGTCTGTTACTTTTGTACACAAGAAGACCTAAGTATTTTTAGGAAGGAGATTCTTATAAACCTCCTATAAACTGATTTTTACTCTCTAGTTCAACCATCAATATAACTGAAATCATGACTTTTCAGAAAGTTATTCATTTAGAACATAAACCTATATTTTGCTTAGCCATAAAAACAAATAATCAGACTCTCTATATTTACTTATTTTATATTCCCTTTTATAATCAGACTCTCTATATTTACTTATTTTATTTTCCCTTTCAAAGAACAAATCTATTCTGATTTTTACACATGGAAACACTATTGACCAGAACAGTAATTTATGCTGTAGAATACTGGTCAAGAAAGTGTGCAGTGTCAATGAAGGTATGGTGTTCTGGTTAGATATCAGTAGTATAACTGGGTGGGGTGAGAAGGCGGCACCAACCCTAGGTGCCAAGTTGGAGGGGGGCCTCCTTCCAGGAATCTTTTCTACAGCAGGGGCTGCCCAGGCATAGAAGCCAGGCAGACACAAGACCCATATGCCTGGTAGCATATCTGTAGGGAA
>NW_005842291.1:945462-959704 GCF_000455745.1 Alligator sinensis | reverse complement strand
GCGAGGTGAGTGGAATGCAATCCCTCTTCAGGGCTCTGCCATGAGAGCATACCCCTTCCTCAGGAACACATCTGAACTAGGGACAAACACTCAAAAAGCCTGAATCTGAATTGATTCAATCTTTGCAGGTTAGTATAACATGCAGGAAGCAAGCTAGTTTGCAAGTGGATAGACTTTTAGCACATGCCTGCAGTGTCTCAAGCCAGAAGCCTGGGGGTGTTAGAGCAGCCCTCCTTCCCTTTCAACTGAGCTGAGGAGGGGTGGAGCATGGCCAGGCCCTAGCAGGCCCACCCCAGCGACTCCCTGACAGCTGGGAGCAATCCTGGCACACGAGGTTGCCCAGCCCCAAAGGGGAACTCTTCCCCTTCCTGTCTCTCCCCCACCGCTGCTAGAAGGGGGGGCCTGTTCAGCTCTGGGGGGCTCTTCTCCTCCCTCCTCTCCTGCCACCACCATGGGGGGGGGGGGGACTCTGTGAGGCTGCCTCACCCCAGAGGGGTACTCTTCCCCCTGTTTCTCCCCCATCGCCATGGTGTGGGGACAGGAGGCTCTATGGGATACTGCCTAGCCCGAGGGGGAATCTTCCCCCCCACACCCCCCCAGGGCAGGGGGAGGCTGTTTCATGCTGGGGGAACTCTTCTCCCTCCTCCTCCTCACCCCAGAGGGGCAGCGGGAGCATGGAGCTCAGCTGGGCAGGGGGTGGGGTTGTAGGGACATGCAGCCCCAGGAATAGAGGCATCTAGCGCTGTGCTGAGAGTGAGGAGCACAGCCCCTCCATCCCTTCCCTGCAGCTGGGGTCTGCCAGCTACAGGGGCCACTGCTGCAGCCCTCTCCCCTCTGCTCCCCAACAGATAGGCTGACTCCAGCTACAGTGGGGAAAAAGGAGAAGAATTAACCCCCTTTGCCTTAATGGGGCCATGATAGCCAATGTGTCCACTAGGGCCGGTCCCTGCTCCAGCTAGAGAGCAGAGGGGGAGGGGCTCTCTGCTGTGGAGCAGAAAGCCCCAACCAGCCCACAGAACATGTCAGGATGCTGAGGGTGTCTGGTTTATCTAAAACCAGCAAAGGGTCTGGGACAGACATTGCATAAGCCAGTCTGACCCAAATCAGTTAAGTCTGATATTATATTCAACCAGATTTCTCTCAAACCTGTTTTGGCCATTTTGAAATTGGTTTATGTGCACTGAATGTCTGTTTTGTTACAGGTTTAAACCAGTTTCTAATCACTTAAACCAGTTTATGTGTAATGTCTTTCCCTGGCCATACTAGCCCTGCAGGAGTGAAGGGGGAGTGATCTGGCTACCAGAAGCATCCTATAGAGTCACCCTCAACCGTAGGTGATGCATAGGGAGGACATGGGGGTGGAGGGCATGTGTGTCCCCCCACCCCCACCCCGTGATTGGCCCTTGCTGGCCGGGGAGTGGAGGCGTTGAGTGAAGTGCTGGCCAATGCCCTTCCTAAGATTGGTACCGGCTGGCACTGAGAAGCACCAGCGGCACTGAGAGAAGTAAGGCAAACACTAAGGGTGTGCAAAGCTTCAGTCGCCAATTCAATTTGGAGAAGATTCGACCTGATTCGGAGGCCAAATCACTGAATACAAATTGAATCAGGAGTAAAGAAACAAAAAACAAAAAAACCCCAAAAAACCTCCAAATCAATTCGGAGCCTCTGAATTGATTCGGAAAAGATTCAGAAAAATATTCAAAGATTCTGCAATTTGGAAGGCAGTCTTGCAGGACAGAAACTGAGAAGAGGGAGGGGGAGCAGCAGGGGAAGCTGGCCAGTGACTGTGATCTTTTCCCTGAGTCCCTTTCCAATCACAGTGCTCTGGGGGAGGGATGTAGAAATAGCATATAAGCCTCTGTCTGCAGTCTTTCTATCCCTTTTATGATCTGTTTCTGCCTGAGCAACAGTGTCAGAAAGGTACTACTGGACTGGCTTGGCTTCCTAGTCAGTCTCCTGCTAGTCTCTCTTCTTGGAAAGGACTGGATACAGCTTCCTAGTTACCCTTGCCTAGAATCCCTCTACTTATCCCTATCCAATACATTTCTTTCAACTTCTTTCCCCAAAACCCTTTTATTCATTCTTGCTATTCCACCCCCCCATTTTTAAAAAGAAAGCTGTGTTTTCCCTTGCAGTGTGATCCATCACTGTGCACACTCACACACATATAGTAAACAGAGAGAAGAGGTATTAATTACACACAAATGTAGTAAACAGAGAAGAGATATTACAGTTATACACACAAAGTAAACAGAAAAGAAGAAGAGATATTAATTATAAACATATATAGTAAACAGAGAGAAGAGATATTACAGTTGCTCATGCACACACATTTTCCAGCACAGCAAAGATTATGAAGTGGGCTGAAAAGGCAGGTGCCAGGTCTTCTGGCAGGGGAGGGAGAGGGGGTAGAGGGAGAGCTGCAAGTTTTTTCCCCCCTTCCCCCAACATAGATGCATCCTCTTTCCTGGCAGCGATAATTCTTCTGCTGCCAGTGGGAGCAAGAAGGTGGGAGCAGTACCTGTCCCTGCACCACCTCCCCTAACACCAGAAATAGCCACCAGCACCAGCATGACAGTCTCCTCCATCCCAATTTCATCTCCCAGCATGAGTCTCCCAGTGCCAGAGGAGGAGCTAGATCTGGAAGCAGGGGACCTGAGCACCCTAGGAAAAGCATCTCAGGGGGCAGCACCCCTTTGCCCTTCTTTCTGCTTAGCCTGGCACCAGTGGGAGTGTGCTCAAAGGGAAGTCCCCCTCTCACTCCAAAGCCCCCATCCCCATGAAGCAGAGGCAGGCCACTGTAGAGCAGTGGGGGAAAGCTGCAGAAAAAGGTGGGGGTGAGTAACGTCACCCACAGCACTGGGGAGATGCTTGCTCTGGATGGTCAGCCCTTCTCCTTAGCTGAGTGGCCTGGGTTCAGGCGGCTCATGGCACTTGTGGCCCCATACTACCAAGTGCCCACATGCACCACCTTTAGCAGGATGATGGTGCCCTCCCTGTATGAGGCATGCAGGGAGTATTTGAGGGATGAGCTACACAAGGCAGGTCTGCAGGCAGCCTTGCACTTCACCTCAGGCATCTGAAGCAGCTGGGGTGGAGATCATGCCCACCTCTCCCACACAGGGCACTAGTGCAATCAGTCAGGCTGTCGGTGGGCTCTCCTTCAAGCAGAGGTGATGAATGAGTCCCACATGGCAAGGAAGATCATGGTGGCCATGAACCGCATGGTACAGGGGTGGCTCGTTGGGCAGGGCAAACTCACCTGTGGGTTCATGGTCACCAATGACGGGGCCAATATGGTCAAAGCAGTCCATGATGCAACTTTGTTGGCATCCGCTGTGTGTCACAGAAGTTCCACCTCATAGTCAGGGATGCCTTGGAGGGGGACAGGGCTGCCGGTGAGGATGTTGTCACTACCACCCAGCTCATTTCAAAATACAGGAAGGTGGCAGGCTACTTCTACCGCAGCATCGAAGTCACCAATGACGGGGCCAATATGGTCAAAGCAGTCCATGATGCAACTTTGTTGGCATCCGCTGTGTGTCACAGAAGTTCCACCTCATAGTCAGGGATGCCTTGGAGGGGGACAGGGCTGCCGGTGAGGATGTTGTCACTACCACCCAGCTCATTTCAAAATACAGGAAGGTGGCAGGCTACTTCTACCGCAGCATCGAAGGGGGCAAGATGCTGCGGGACAAACAGGCAGAGCTGAGCATCCCAGAGCACAAAATCATGCAGGATGTGGAGACTCAGTGGGTCTCCACATAACTGAAGGCTGGTGGAGCAACAGAGGCCATCCATGAGATGGCCTTGCTTGGGGAGATTGGGATGAGCCATCCCCTTAACAAAGTAGGGTGGGATACCATCTTCCAGATCTTGGTGGCCTTCAAGCTGTTCCTCAAGGCCACCAAGAGCCTCAGTGCTGGTGATGCCCTCCTTAGCCAGGTGATTCCCATAGTCAAGGAGCTTGAGAAACAAATGGAGAAGTTCTGGGGGATCAATGTTCCTGGCTGAAGCAAGCCACTTTCACCAGAAGTGCAGGCACTGGTGAAGAGGCTGAAGGACGGCATCAAAAAATGGCTGGATCCATTGTGGTTCAGTACAGTCTATGTGCTGGCAGGCATGTGCCACCTGAGAGTGAAGAGAAACATGTGCAGCACCAAAACCCTCGATCACTGGATGGAGGTGCTGGTAAACAGAGTCAGGGAGATAGGAGGGCAGAGGCAAGGGGATGTGGAAGAGGGGTATCCACTTTCCTGTGCCAGCACTCCATCTACCAGCCAGTCTCTTCCATGCCAGCTGCTGCCAATGTGGGCCAAGGGCATGGCTTCAATGTTGGGGCCCAGATGCACCAGACACCAGCCTCGGACAGGTAGCGCCGAGGCTTCGGTGGCTACCTATTTTGCCGGGAATGTGGAGCCACTGGACTGCAACCCCTTGGCCTATTGTGCAACTGACAGCCAGATGTGGCAGGATCTGGCCATGGTTGCCTGGGAAAATCTGTCCTTTCCAGTGACCAGTGTTCCAAGTGAGAGGGTGTTCAGCATCGCTGGGGATGTTTTGACACCCCACTGCACCTCTTTTGATCCTGGTTTGGTGGAGCAGCTGGTGTTCCTGAAGGTGAACCTCCAGCTACTGGGGTTCCCCATGCTCCACCTGCAGATGTAGTGAGTGCCACCATCCTCACTCCATCTGCACCTATTTTCTTTTTTTTCTTTTTTTTTTAATACACATTTTTTGTGTAACTTTGCTGCTTATTCCTTGTTTATCACACCATTAATTGCAGTAACGTGTGGCTGAGTAACAACCTGAGATGTGATTAACTGGTTAATCATACCTTAAGTGTAATGTGCAAGTGAATACAATTAAGGACAGTCCCCAGTACAAATTCCAGCATCCACCTCCTTCCCTGAAACAGCACTTGGAAACACAAAAATATTACAAGGCAAGACAGAGAAGGTGGAATAGAACTAAGGAGAGATGCAATATCTAACAAAAAAATCCATTGACAGATTTACAATTTCAATACAAAGTTGATTAAATGCAAAATGGTTTTATTCCTTTTAAAATGAAGGCTATGGTAAAGGGTGTACTTTTTTATCTTTGTTTCTAGGCTTAACCTTCAGGCTAACAGGCATCAAGCAAATTTTTAAAGGCCTGCTGCTAGGATTTCACAGGATTATTTATATACTACATGTATATAAAAATGATGCCTTCAAATGCCTTTTTCTTTTCTTTTTTGTAGAATACAAATTCCTATTGCTAATCATCTGAGGAATCTATAAAAACATGATCTGAGTATGTGAATATTTTACCACGAATGTGCACACTAAACAAAGAGTAGCAACTTTAAGTGTTAAAAGTACAGCACAAAGCATGGGACAGAAACCTCTTCAAGAAACATTTTGAACTAGAGTGAAACTTTCAAGTAGTTCCTTCATATTTTTCCAAACAGCTTCCTGCTAAGTGCATTTGAGCATCAACTTCACAATCAACCATTCTGCATTTAGTACTGATCAAGTTCAACATCAGATCTGACTAAACCAAGGAATTCAAATGCTGTTAAGTGTCCTCCAAGTCTTATGTTAAGCTTGGGCACTGACTTCCTTTGTAGTTTTGTAGGGTATTACCATTAGCAGAGAAGGGTTAATGACAAAGGCTTATGATTGTTTAAAAATTCACATTACCAAAATGGATTACATTGCATCTACTAAGGAGATCAACAATGTAAGCCTACACTAAGCCATTATTGCAGAAACAAAGATTTCATTTTAAGCCTTTGGAAACAAGCATAAAATGGACAAAAGAAAAAATTCTTCTGATGTAAGAACAAGGCAAACACTACATGCTTTTCATACAGACTCATATTTTCATGACCATGAAGCATGCCTGAAAATGGACAAACAGTCTCCCCAAAAAGCTCATCATGAACTCCTGACAAGATCAGCAACTTACACGAATGGACAGAACAGATAAATAACTGTGGGTTACTGAAAGGCATGAAGGAAGTCTTTTCTTTTTTCTTGTCTTTTCTTTTCCTCCAAACACAGAAAATTTAATTATCTTACTCTAGCAATGAAAACTAAATATTCACAAAAAAGCATAACAATTTCAGACTCTTTAAATGAGAGGAAAATGTCCCTTTTTTGATTTTTAGAGGTGCTGCGTACCACTAAAGAGAAGTTCAAATGAGAACACATGCTCATGAACTCGGAAATTAGCTCAAACATTGCCTGAATAGGAAATCCTCCTTTTATAAATTAATATTTGAAAATGTTGGCTAAATTATTGGGTTTGCCTCTAAATACAGTCATCTGTAGTTCTCCACTTTTTTTAACCAGCAAACCATCCTGTTAAACTGAATTCTCTTAATCTGAAATTTATACCATATGTAATAAAAAGAAAGGGTCCAGAGAAAGTCAAAACTGTAGTATGAACAAGTGTGAAAGGTTGTTCTTGACAAGCAGAGACAACCGTAGCATGGTGCGGGGCCCAGGGTATATCAGCCTGTGCAGGGCCTGGATGCGGTGGCAGCGGGTGGGGGAGGAAGGCGAGTGGCCAGACCCCAAGCCAGCCTGGCTCCACGGGCCCCCCCAAAGTGCGAGGCCCAGGGAAGTCACTCTGATTTGTCCCTCCTAGGGACAGCCCTGTTGACAGGTTTCTTAGCAAAGGGAGTTTTCCATGTTCTTCATGTCAAAGTGCTCATTAGTATTTCTAGCAGATGCTATGAACAGTTAAGTTTCCTAGCAAACTAGATAGCACTGGGGAAAATTCTAACCTTAATAAGTAAAGTCACATAGATGTACTTGGCTTGTGTACTGAAATTTATCTGTGAATCATTCTAGTTAAATTACATACTTTTTTCTGGATAAATCCTATTTAATAAATCTTTTCCTCCTACAACAGGCATTATTTTACATAAAAAACCCAAAACAATACATTTTAACAACAGACGTTTCCCAACTATAATTCAGACAGGGAAATGGCATTCAAATTTACCAAGGCTGAGAGGACTTCCCATTTGTTTAAAACATCTTATACTCAGGCCCCTCTAGAGGTGCAGGTAAAGATGCTATGGGATGCAGTGTGTGATCCACACAATCATGCCTCCTGCCATGCCACACATGCACATTAGAGACATCACACCTTATTGCCAATGCAATCCCTGGAATCCCCCTGCGTTAGCAAGAAGCTGACTGGGCTCCCAGTGGCGGGGACCATGTGCAGCCAAGGCTGAGCGTCCCACAGCTGACAGGACTCTCAGCCTGGCTGTGCTCCATCTGCAGCCAGGTCAGAGAGTCCTGTCAGATGCAGAACATTTAGCCCTGGCAGCTGTGAAGTGCTGCTGTGATCCCATGTGTGATGTGGAGCACCTACTGGCTGGGGGGGGGGGGGGGGGGCAGGCTCCCGCAGACTGCCGACACTTGCAAATTAAAGCTGGATAGAAACCAGCTGTAAAGAAACTGCATATTTGTGCACAATAACTGGTTGGACCTTTTTTTAAGGTGCCATAGTCAATTTGCATGTGTAGACAGTCCAAATTTATTGCACAATTAACAAGGTAATTATATAATAGGTATAATATGTAGAGGTGGTCTCAGTTTAAAACAACCACAGTTAAATTTGACTTTTATAGATAAGCTACTGAACAGAGAGCTTCTGAGTAACGGTTAACTTCAATTAATAGTAATTAATACAATTAAGACTATTACACAGAAGTACAGCCTATTAGTATCTTTCTGAGAGTTCTCAAACTAGTAACAGGATATTTCTATTTTATCTGTTCCTTCCGTGTTCAGGCTTATCCAGTGCAAAGTTGCTAAAATTATATTTTCATGATCATACAGGTGAAAAAGGTGAAACACAATAAAAAGGCTCTTCAGTAAGTTTGTACAATTTTAATTAGCTGATTTTTTAAGATGCAGAACCTATAGGTTCCCACATAATTCTTTCAGGAAGTACTAGTCCACCCAGCCTCACTCAAATAATAGGTGTTTTACCAGGATAGTTACAGAAGGCTGTCAGGAATGCAGCAATAGCCCAGAGCATTATTAATGATATATAATCAACACTTTGCTCAATGCTTTGTATTTAACTATATCAGATGTGGGGCAATTTCCTGTTTTAAAACTACAATCCCAACATTAACTTCCAGCCTTTTTTTTGCTTGATCGCATACCAGTCTCAGTTTTGTGAAGTCATGAAGCCACTTCCTAGTTAATTATCTTAGAGAAGCAACATAGAAACAGGTTTACTAAAAATTGTGCATGTGAACAGAAAAAATATTATCAAAAAACAATCCTAGCAGATGATTTATGGCACAAAGTATGTATATTTGGTTTTCAAAGGTATAGTTTCAGATATCAGTAACTGTTTATGACAGTTGAATGGTGTTACAGGTATTTCTTTGATCCTGTCAGCATTACATTACCAATAATAACTGCAGTACTACAGTAGGAGCACCACCACCACCACCTCCCAAGAATGTTTTACAAAACCTAAAAACTCACAGCACCCAGAAATCTATTTCCTTTGATCCTAGATTTTTGCTTTATTACCCCAATGGCTAGTAAGGAGATTTAAGACTTGAGACTTCAAACCATCAGCACCAAATGTGCAGAATGATGACAAAGATTTGAAATGATCTACCACAATGAACCAAATGCAAAGACAAACTCTCTCTCTATATTTTATCCCTTATCACCTTCTCTCAGATTTCTTAATGAACTCCAGCTCATTTTTGCTAATTTTAAACCAACAAACCTATCCTGCTTCATTCTACACTGAATCTGGGATGCATCCAATTCAGAATTCACAAGCCTCCCCTTTAAATTTTAGTACTAAGTGCAGGATTATTAGTTTGCTGTGACGTACAGAAGGAAGACAACAACCTATTGAAACCAGAGTAATATCAAGTTAAGAGTAATATTAAGTTAAAGAATACTGACCAATTCAGTGAAAATATTTAGATGTAGCTCACTTTAGCACAGCCCAATAAATGAAGTGGAGGAAAACAGAACAAGCTTCAAAATATTCATGAGATATGGGAGCATAAGACTGTATAACCTTATTACATACCAATTTAGGTATCTAAGAAATACCCTAGGCATTTTTACACATGTAAGCGCCCCAGCGCTGGGCACTTTGAAAAGCGCCCAGCGCTGCAACGCTTGCAGTTGTATAAGCGGCGAAATGTGCATCAGCACTGAGAAAATAGCAGCAGCACACTTTTGAACTAAAACACCTCAGAGATGCTTTAGTTTAAAAGCGCGCTGCCGGCATTTTCTGCATACTGGAGTATGTTTCGCTGTTCATACAATCGTAAGTGTATAAATGCCCCTAGTTTAGTGGTTCTCAAACTTTTTAGACTCTAGGCACCATTTGTTTGGTTTGAGATACCCTCTGGAAAATGCCAGTTCTTCACTTTCTCTTGGTTTTTAACTATGGAAAAATAATGGAGCAATTCCTCTGTTGCAAATAACTCAGAAAGACCTCAGAAAATCAGAATGTTTTCAACACTACAGGTTCCTATTTGAACTCTCTGGGCTTATCACATGAATTATGTCTGTATGACTAACAGTGCTAACATTGTGCAGCACCCTGTGACACCCATGCAAAAAAATCTCAAGGTACCCCAGGGTGCTATTGCATCCTGGCTGAGAAACACTTTCTCCCTTTCCCTTGCTCAACCCAGTACAATTTCTCACCTCAAACCTGGGGGTAGCCTCTGCCATCTTGCGATTCACGATTTCTCCTTGTTTAGCCAGGCCCTCCTTATAAATGTTCTGGAATATCAGCTCTTGCTCTTGCCTCTCTCTCAATTTTCCATCTCCTATAAACTCTTCAAGATCTAAACCTGTATTTGGACTTTCGACTTGTGCCTTTGGGGCCTCTTCCCGTGAAACCAGTATCTCTCAGGTCCTCTCTCTCTCCTTCTCTGGGGCTTTTCATAATTTGACCCACTACTTCTCTAAGGTACAGACCGTTGACTCCTAACAACACAGGACATGGAAGAGTATCTGCCAATCTGACTGCTAATTCTTCTGCATGACCCATAACTGTCAGTCTTAACCGGCACCTTTCATGAGTATATGATACCCATGCTCAGTGGGGTTTCTTTCTCGCCAGCCTGTGAAGGAATCAGTTCAGCCATTACCATGGTTTAGGTACAACCTGTGTCTACTTTTGCAGGATTTATGAGGTCTCCACTTTTGACATCCACTATAGGCTGGTACATTTCCACGGCCCTTTATACTGGCTGAAGCTACAGTCCATTTGTTCTTTGTATGGCAAATCTCCCAACTTATCCCCCACCCCTTTTTGGAAACAAAATCTGGCAATATGACCCCAGCTTTCTCATCTATAGCATATCATTTCTTTTGGCTCTCAATTCTTATGTTCTTTACCTAGTATTTTAGCTATTTCCAATTTTCAACCCCAATTACTGGGGTCATTTCGACTGGCCAGCATCAAAATTCCTCCTTTTTCTTTTTTTATGGGTTTGGTTTCTTGCTCCACCGCCATGAATGCTTCTGCTAACTGTAGGGCTGCTTCCGTGGCCTGCAGCTGATGTCGCCTAACCCATCTTTGGGTATCTCTGCACAAATCTGCAAGAAATTGCTCCAATGCAAAAATGTCAAGTACTTCAGCCACGGACTTATCCTCAGGCTGAATCCACCTTTCTAGCAGATCTTTAACATTTGGGCTAGCAGCCATGGCCTACCTTCTTGTGGTTTCTTCTTTGCCTGGAAGCACTGTCTGTAACATTCTGGAGACACTTCCAACTGGTACAATATAGCAGTCTTTACTTTTTCATAGTCTCTCGCCTCTATTCTCAACAAGACCCTATAGGCTGTTACTATGAGTAAAGGCTCTAGCAGAACAGCCCTCACTGATGGGTCCTAGCTGGCCATGACGGCTGCCCTCTCAAAGGCTTCCAAGAAGGCCTCCACATCATCTTCGGCTGTCATCTTGGGAAGCCTCATCGCCTCTGACCCATACAACATAATTATTCGCCAGACTTTAAGTTTCCCACTCAGCTCCTGTTATGATGAGAATATCATAATACAGGCCTCGGCCTCCTGAGCTGACTCTCACCAGCTCCTCCATTTGAGTCTGCTGATTCTGTAAAATCCTTAAAGTGACACTATGAGCTTGTTGCCAGTCCAAAGGCAAACCCATGTCCAAACCCCCTTTATCTATATCATCTATTGTTGACTGTTCTAACTAGGGAATCAGAATCAGCTTCCTGACCAATGCACCACTTTATGTAACAGGTAATCGAGTATCTTCAGAATTTTGCCTACTCAGTTTGGAAAATATGCCCATGGTCTTCTTTTGACAACTCACCTGCCATGCCTTGAAGGGAGAATTTATAAATCAGTAAACAAAAGTAGATTCAGAACCATATAAACCAAGCTTATATTCATCTCCCAATACCACTTGGGATTACACCTGATGTGGTTACACACATGGTATGTTGTTCAGTTACAATCCATGAACAACTTCTCCAAGTCCTTATAACAGGTGAGCTGGTATTAGCCAAGCTCACTGTAACAGTCTATTTTTATCAGTCTTTTACAGCCTCCAGCTCTCAGTCTCTAGCTTAATTGATTCTCTTGGAGTAAAGAAGAGGGCTCACCTTTTGCTCATGCCAGTAAGTTCTCTCCACTCTCTCTCTTGAGTAGTAACTTTCACTTTCACAAGCTGCTGTCAGTGAAACTCTGCACCTCCCTGCAAATTTTCACAGTCCTTGTCGGCTGCTTTCATTTCCTCCATCCCCTTTCAGGGGTGGAAGCTTATTGACAGCAGTCTTTTAACTGCTTCATGTTCCTCTCTCATTTCCAGTTAATAATGAAGCTTTCTTCTCAGGTGTGAGGAGTTCCAGATGGCAAGACACAACTTGATGAGGTCATTACTTCAGCACCCCACATCTCAGACTCTCAGTAAGTATCCACAATAAAGTCCTAAGTAACAGGTTGGAGCTTGTCTCCCTGTTAGATCTAGTCTAAATTTTTCCTCAATTAGCTTATGCCCATTAGTCTTCATCCTTCCAATAGGTGCCTTTCTGAAGAGTTGCTCCCCTAGATCTTGGTGTTCATCCCTGATATACTAGTAGGCAGCTATCCAGTCACTTCTCAGTCTTCTCTTATTCAGACTGAACAAACCCAGTTCCTGGAGTTTCTCCTCATAGGGCCTATCCTCCAGGCCCCTAATCATATGGGTGGCCTTTCTCTGTACCATTTTGAGCTTATCCACATCCTTCTTGAAGTGTGGTACCCAGAATTGGACACAGTACTCCAGCTGTGGCCTCACCAACGCTGAATAGTGGGGCAGGAGCACCTCTCTGGATCTGTTGGCAACACATCGACTGATGCACTCCAGAGTTCTGTTTGCCCTGCTGGTGACTTCATCACACTGTTGGCTCATATTCATCCTCTGGTCGATTGTCACCCCTAGGTCTCTTTCAGATGCAGTGTCAGCCAGTGGCCCACCACACATTGTATAGTTATGGTGAAGTTCTTCCTACCCAGGTGAAGGACCTGGCACTTGTCCCTATTGAACCTCATCTGATTGCATTCAGCCTATAAGACCAGTCTGTCAAGGTCATCCTGAATCCTTACTCCGTTCTCAGATGTGCCCGCATTTCCCACAGCTTGGTGTCATCTGCAAACTTAAACAGTGCTCTTTCTACTCCCTCATCCAAGTCATTGATAAAGATGTTAAACAGCATGGGCCCAAGCATTGATCCCTGGGAGACACCACTGGAGATGGCCCTCTAAGATGAGGCCATCCCACTGATTACAACTCTCTAGGACTGGCCTCTGAGCCAGTTGCCAACCCACCTCACTGTAGACTGGTGTAGGCCAGTACCCTCTAACTTAATTGAGAGAATTTAACTGGAAACAGTATCAAAGGCCTTGCTGAAGTCTAGGTAGATGATGTCAACCCCATGTCCCAAGTCCAGCTGGTTAGTTATCTAGTCATAAAAAGACACCAGGTTTGACCTCCCCTCAAAAAAGTCATGCTAGTTGCTTCTTAATACCCCACCAGTTATGAGTTTGTAGTTGATGGCCTCCTTGACAATTTTTTCAAAGATTTTTCCCAGGACCAAAGTCAGACTGACTGGTCTATAGTTTGCAGGGTTATCCCTCTTCCTTTTCTTAAAGATGGGTACCATGTTAGCCTTTTTCCAGTCATTCAGGACCACTCCTGAGTTCCACAACTGTTCAAACAGCCTTGCCAGAGGCACTGCTATGAGCTCAGCCAGTTCTTTGAGGATTCTTGGATGCAGGTCATCTGGCCAGGCAGACCTGAAAACGTGCAAATGTTCTAAAAGTACCCTCATCTGTTCAGGGCTGATTTCATGTAGACTGCTGTCTTCCCTGTATTCTCTGGGTCTCTGGCCAGGTGACAAGTTCCCATCTGATTTCAAGAATATGCTCTCTGGAGCGGACAGCACAGCCCAGTCCAGGGCTGGAAAGAATGCTGGGGGACTGTAATTTAACTTGAACCAGGAGCGAGTCTGGGACAGAAGTTTCATAAACCAGTTTGACCCAGATCAGTTCAGTCTGATACTATATTCAACCAGGTTTATCTTAAGCCAATTCCACCATTTTGAAACTGGCTTATGTGCACTGAGCTTCTGTTCTGTTACAGGTTTAAACCAGTTTCTGATGACTTAAGCCAGGTTTATGTATAATTTCTGTCCCTAGCCATAGAGCAGTAGGGCTGTAAGGGACCTTCTAGAGGTCAGCTAGACCAACTCTCTGGCATGAACCAGGACTGTCCCTATCTAAACCATCCTATACAAATACATTGTCTAACCTCCTAGCAAAACTACACAGTCAATCCAAGACACAAAACAAGACATAACACCCTAAGCTGCCACAGGTAAAACAGGGGAACCATGGTGGCTAACACCCTGCTGATGCAGAAGATGTTAAAATGCACTTGAGAGATCCAAGGAAGAGGACCATGCCCCTCCCTCCCCCACTACAGAGGAAGGTAAAAACCCCCACAATCTATATCAATGTGACCATGAGATAAAATTCCTTCCTGACCCCAAATATGGCAATAAGTCTGACCCTGACTGGAGGAGAAATGCTCTCTAGCCAAGAACTTTTGGGTTCAAGCACTGGCAGGAACACTGGTACATCCCTGTCAAATTCCTCAGCCTTGGCTGCAGCGTCACCCCAAGCTTTTAAAACCAACCAAATAAAAAAAAACTCAGCCCCAGGAT
>NW_005842291.1:943724-945452 GCF_000455745.1 Alligator sinensis | reverse complement strand
GAAGGAAAACAATTTCCATCCAGCCCCATGCAGCAACTTCATTAAATATTCTACTGCAGCCTCATTAAATATTCAGTATAATGGTATATTGTGGAGAACAACAGAAAGAATAATGTAGTTATCTATAGGTCATGGAGCAAACCTATGCCACTGTCTGCAGAGTGATACAAAAGAGGACTTTGTCTTCAGAATGAAGCATAGGATAGCAAACAACATTAAGGCTAGGGACTGACATTCAAAAAGCCTGCGCCTGAATTGATTCAATCTTTGCAGGTCTGTCTAAGCTGGCTAGGCTAAACTAGTCTGTAACCAGAAAGACATCCCCTCTGGACCGAAAAAATTCAGATACATGCCTGCAGGGGCTCAGGCTAGACACCAGGGAGTGCTAGAGCAGCCCTCCCTTCCCTTCCACAGGGTTTAGCTGAGGGGGACATAGCCAGGTCCTGGCAAGATGCTCTGTCCTCCCCCCCACCCCTGAGCAGCCTAGCAAGGAATGTTTATCACCCCTAACTCAGTGTCTTTCAACCCATTAAGAAAACAAAGCCTCTCCACTAGTTCAAGCTCTTCTTAAACAGCTTTCAAAGGAAGTAAATAACCAGCTACCAGTTGGTTAGCTCCAAAAAGCCTGTCTGCTTTTGTCCTGTCCCACAGCATGGACTGTAGGCAGCACGTGGTCTGCTAGCTAATCCTGAGAGGTTTCTGTGTAAAGCAGAGGGGCTGGGGGAATAATCCCTGTTTAGCAGGGAGAAGCCAGGTCTCTGCCAGACCTTCAGAGGGAGCAGAGGGGAGAGGCCAGCCCTGCTGTGGAACAGAGAGCCCCAACTAACCCAGAGAGCATGCTGGGATGCTGGGGAAATCTGATTGATCTTAAACTAGCAAGGGGTCTGGGACAGACATTGCATAAACTGGTTTGAGCCAAATCAGTTAAGTCTTATATTACATTCAACCAGGTATATCTCAAACCGGTTTCAGACATTTTCAAACTGGTTTGTGCGTGCTGAACATCTGTTCTGTTACAAGTTTAAACCACTTTCTGATCACTTAAACCAGTTTAAATGTAATGTCTGTCCCTAGCCTAACAAGATGGGCATAAACCAGTAGAGAGATAAATCAAGTTTCCTTTGAAAAAAAACATTCATGTTTATTCTGATGGGACAGAGTTCAAACTGAAACAGATATTTTGCCCTTCTCTTCTTTCCTCAGGTCATGCAAAAGGAACAGAAACTTCCTGAGCCTTGGAGTTTATTTACGCTGAACCAGTCCTGCATACACAGACAGCTCAAATAGGCAACACCTGAATGACCCTGCTAGCAGCCCCAGGTGCAAAAGGGTACAGCAGAGGAACTGGTGGAAATGGCATTAACCAGCCCCTACTGACTTGCAGCTGTTCTCATCTGGTGAGCCTACATGGACCATTTCTACCTTGACACTATGCTGAAGTGGCCGAACAGATCAGGAATCTATAACTAAGTCCATATAGCTCACTCTTCTGTGATTTGTGTAAACTTGACCAAAAGAAGAATCTAAGTTACACTGATCCCTTCTAGCCTTAAACAAAATATAAACAAAAATAAAATGATTGATTCAGTAAACACAAAGATCAGCAATAACATCAAAAATTACATTTAAGATTCTGATTCAGACTCTTAAAGGTCTATGCACTTCAGTGAAGATTTTGACATGTATATTTAGTATACAGTGATAATATTCAACTGGGTTGTCCAACCC
>NW_005842291.1:929698-943693 GCF_000455745.1 Alligator sinensis | reverse complement strand
ACACGACATGCTTGTCCCAGTCATTCATAAGATGGATAGCCCTGATATACAACACAACACTCACTAAACATAAATAATGAAAATTTGTTACAAACATGCAATTGAGGCAAATATATTCAGAGACAAGGAATCAATGCCACCAAGTGGCTGCAGCTCCATCTCTTGAATTATATTATTTCAACATGCAAATTAAACATAAAAAACAGATAGCAAGAGCACTACTTCCTATGAAATACTCTATGTGAACTGTACATTTAAGAGATAACATTCTGAAATCTTAAATTAACAGCAGAAATTAAACCTCTCTAAGCATTCTGTGCCAACACTTTGGCGGTTTTCACAAAAAGATTTGATTCACAGTGACTGACAACTAGTTACTCCAACAGATTTAGAACTTGACCATAAGTTTACTTGTGTAACTGCAACATTTGGATACAAATGACATCCTGAAGACCTAGTGCTCAGCTTCAACCTATGTAGCCATCTAAATTTCTTTTGGTAAGCATGAGCAATAGGGCTGTACAAAACAGCACCATTTCGTTTCGACTTCTGTTTCGCCGTTTCAATGGGACGTTTCATTTAGAGTTTCATTTCATTTTGAAAGCATTGTTCCATTTTGTGACGTCAAAATTGTTTCGCTGTTTCAACACTGTTTGACGTTTCACCCATTGGCTATAATGGGGAATCATGAAAATGCCTAAAACATTGTCATTTCTTGCCTGATTTGGATGAAACTTGCAGGGATGGTAGCCCCTTCTGAGGGCATGAAGCCTGCCAAGTCTCAAGGAGGTAGTTGCAGATATTTCTAGGAAACTGCACCTCAAAATGTTCAAAGCAAAACTCGTGACACCTGCCAGCAGTGGCAGCCTCCTGTCATCTGGCCCACAGATCTGGGGCCCTGCACCCCCCAGGAGGAGTCTGGCATAGCTCCACAGCCCTCCCAGGGGTGTGGGCCCCCGATTTGCATGTGGGATGACAGCATGCTGTCATTGCCAGCTGGGGCCAGTGGCAGCACCAATATTCCCAGCACTCGGCACGGGCTGTGCCCAGTGCTGGTCACAGCTGGCAGCAGCAGCCTCCTGTCATCCAGCGTGCAGATCAGGGGCCTGCCCACACCCCCCAGGAGGGCTACAGGGCTGTGCCAGACTCCTCCCAGGGGTGCAGGCCCCCAGTATGCATTCCAGATGATGACAGGGGTTGCTGCTGCTGGCTGGGACCTGCTCTGGGCACTGGGTGCAGCCTGTGTCCAGTGCTGGGAAGATTGATGCTGCTGGTGGCCCCAGGCAGCAACGGCAGCGTCCTGGCCTGCTCCCCCCGGGAGGAGTCTAGGACAGCCCTGCAGTGCTCCCAGGGGTGTGGGCCCCTGATCTGTTTCTCCATCTTTTCAACTCTTTGAAAAATTACTATAATGTCTCCCATCCCTAAGCTCTACATCTTCAAACTACCAGTTAGTTTAATCAACCTTTCCTTATACAGCTTGCATTCCAACCTCCATCTTCATCACTTGCTTTTGGACCCTCTCCAGTTTCATAACATTCACCTTAAAATACGGTGCCAAAAAATGGATCAGTACTCCAGCTAATATACCAGGTGGGGAGGTGTTAACCTTGCCAGGGTTTGCATACTATGCTTCTGTTAGTGCTGCCCCCATCCCACTTTTTTTTTCTTTTTGCAATAGCATCACACATTAAGTTTGAGAGCCACCATAACCCCTAGATCTTTCTTAGCACTGACCCTGCCAAAGTAATTTCCCCCCATTTTGAATCTAGGCTTCAGGTTCTTCACTGTGTGTAACATTTACATTTTTTCCCTTAGATTTCATTTTGTCATCTATTTTCTAGTTCTCCAATTCATCAACTTCCCTTTCAATTTTAATCCTGCCCTTCAAAGATCTGTAACCCTTCCTGTTTGATCATTACACCCTCAATTCCGGCTTTCAAGTCATTAATAAAAATGCTAAGCAACGCTGGACTTAAAAAAGACCATTACAGAACCCCACTTGAGACTTCCTGCCAGTCTGATATAGATCCATGAACCACAAGCAAAGAATAACTGTTACGTAATCAATTATGTAGCTGCCTAATTGTAATTCTGTCTAGCCCACATTTCTCCTGAGTACTCATAAGAATGGCATGTGTGACTGTACTTTACTAATGTCTAGGTATATACTGCATCTCTTCCCTATTATCCACAAAACAACAGTTAATCTGTCAAAGAAATAAAGGTGGTTTGACATGATTTGTTCTCAACAAGTCTATGTTGCCTAATAATAATAACTCCTTCATTCGCTACTTACTTTCAAATTATTACACAATCATTTTGCTCTACTATTTTCTCAAGTCTCCCAATTACACCAACAGGTCATTAATTCTCCTTTTTTTTAAAAATGGCCAGCAAGTTAGCCTTACCATGCTCTGGAACCTCACTTGTCTTCTAAGAGTTTGCAAGTATAATTGTCACCTGGATTTCTGAAACTTCTTCAGCTAGTTCCTACATAACCCAAAGGCAAATTCTGTTAGGCTTGATAGCTTAGATTCATTCAAATTAGTGACAACTCAATTCTTACCATGATCTATATCTTTCCCTTTTTCTGTTTTCATTACTTCTGATAGTTGTTTGGGCAGATTTTGTTGTTGTTGTTTGCTTTACAATGAGTCTCTAACAGTATGGCCTTTAGGAACTTCCAGGACTATTGGATTCCTTGAAACAAATCATTTGTTAAATATTCCATTTTACCATACTTTACCAACAGATGTCAGGGAAATTCAAATCCTCCATTAATACGCATTCTTATTTTTTTAATTTCTTGTTACCTGGATGAAGAATACTTTATCTACTTCCTGTTCCTGCTTTTGGTAATCAGTTGTGGACTCCCACCACAAACGTAATTATTATTCTCTTTTCCCTTAAATTTCAATCAAATAAAATATGTCCCAGTTTAACATTAGAATCATATTCCTCTTGCGACCCTGGAATATTTTTGACAGACTACAATGCCTTCTCATTTTTCCCCATATCTTTCCTTAAAAAATAAGCTACAAACCTCAATTAGGATATTTCAACTGTGACCGTTTTCCCAGCAACTCTCTAATGTCAAGAAATTTTCTTTACATTCAATGACATTCATCCTGCTTGCTTCCCATACTTCTTCCATTCACACATGGGCAAAGATATTTTCCGGATTATCCTGTTATTTTTCTTTTTGCATTTCCTTTTTTTAGCCATATTATTTCCTGCCTCTTCTCCAAAATTAGGACCTTCTGGATCTGATCTGTTGATCCTAATTGCAAACTGGATGATTTTGTCCCCCCGCACCCCTCCTCCCAATGGGCCCAGTTTAAAAATCCTCTTCACAAGGGTAATTGTCATAGGGCACTAAGGTGTGCCTGTTCCTTTAAGGGCAGAAGCTACCTAGCCAGAGGGCTCTGCAAGCTCAGCAGAGCTCTGCAGCTTCAGGTTGCATGGGCAGCAGGCTAATGAGGGAATTAGCTGGCACCTGCATACGGTCAACTGGCTGGAAGAAGGCAGGGCACTGGGCACATAAGCCCCAGGATCTGGGATAGGAGTTCAAAATAAAATTGTCCTGGTAGAAAAATGGGACGTTTTCACACATGCAGCCTTCTCTCTGAAGCTCTCCCTACCCATCCAAACCCTTTTATGGCATGGTCAGCTGAGACTAGAGCTTGGAGACTTCTGAGCATACCTGCGAACAAAGGGGCAGGGAAAGGGGTAAGAGAGTGTCTTGTTTTCAGACGCTGCTATATAACTTATTTGCCTATTTATATTATGAAGTAATATTATTTATGTATATACCGGCTTCTTATTCAGTGCTGGACTACTATATGAATTTTTCACTCAGAAAGAAAAAAAAAAGTCACATATATTAATATCACTACCATCTGCAGCACAAAAAGAGAATTTGAAATCACCCAACCTACTTTTTGGCGCTGACATGAAAGAAAACAAAAACATTTTTACAATTCCCATGGCTCATACTGGGTTTATCTCACACACAAAATATTTAAAATATACAGTTTTAAATAGAAAATTTGCACACACTTCAGTTCCTTTGACCTCCCCCTGCCCCTGCTAACCCCCAACTAAGGGCCATGTGACATGCTCACTTAGAACATGTTAGCTGCACTTAAAATGAGAGCATCTGTGTGTTCAAGTAGTAAAACATGTGCTAGGTGTGATAATATCATAGCAAATTTAGGACTTTTTTGTGGGATGAGCATCTCCACATGTTTCACATCCCCACATTTACCACATGTTCTACTGTTGTCTGAAAACTCCATGTACTTTAGTAATAAACAGTCCTGGAGCTGAGATCTACAATCTGCTGGTTGTCAGTCCCAGCCCAGGGACCACACTAGAAATGGTTCAAGACCACAGCCCCCCCAACTTCCTATCTACCAAAACCATGTCTGCACCACACTGGAGTGAAGCCAAGTAATACCATGGCTGAGACCAATGATCAGTGAGTTGGACATCATGTTACAGACTGAAGCAAACATTCTATGGCTAGGGACAGAAGTTACACATAAAACTAGTCTAAACCTGTAAAAGAACATAAGCTCAGTGCACATGAACCAGTTTCAAAATGCCTGAAATTGGTTTAAGATAAACCTGGTTGAATATAGTATCAGACTGAACTGATTTGGGTCAAACCAGTTTATGGAACTTCTGTCCCAGACGCCTTCCTGGTTCAAGTTAGATCACAGTCCCCCAACAACCCACCATGCTTTCCAGCCCTGGACTGAGCTGTGCTGTCTGCTCCAGAGAGCAGAGCTGGCCCCACCCCTCTGCTCCCTAGCTGGAGTGGTGAGAGCTGGCTGACAAGGTTGGGGGGCAAGCCCGGCTGGGGATGCAGCCCAGTCGGCGGGGGGGCGGAACTGCCCCTGCAGGCAAACCACAGCTGAAATATGGGGCCAGTGAGTGGGGTTAAATGCCCTTTCCCCCACTCAAAATTACTGCTGGCTGCAACTGTGGACTACAAATCCCAGAGGCACCTGGAAGCAGGAAGAAGTGATAAGTAACCCTGCAGAGTTCTGCTGCTGTGATTTTGGACTACGAACCCAGAGACTTCAGGGGAAGCAGGAAAAGGAAGTGAACACACAGCCCATGCTGGCTACGTGTCAGAGGGCTGTGCTGTAGCACCCCCCACCCCCCAGCTTCTGGTCTGAGCCACTGAAGGCATTTGGCTGCATTTTCTGAATCAAAGGTAAATGTCTGTTCACTTCTGTTTCAATTTAATCTCTACAGCTTTGACTAACCTGCACAGACTGAATCAATTCAGCCTCAGACTTTTTGACTTTCTGTACTTAGCCTATCAAACTACTCAGAGCATGTTCTGACTTTTAATATATCATCTAAAAATCACACAATAGGACTGCTTATCTTATAATGTAAAAGAGATAAGCAAGTCCATTCCGTATACATGTTTACAAATTCATCCACATGTTTAATGCCCTCGACTTTCCATTTTGATGTTCATGCATTAAGATTGATTCAATAAAAAATAACATTGCTATGTCTACAACATTTGCTACATTAAGATTTCACATTAAATAAAAATCCATAGCTTATCATTTTTAAAACTTTTCTTTTGGTTCTATCTAAACTTCTTCAGTTTTAAAAATGTATTTTTTTTCTACTACTTTTATGCACATATGTGGAATGGTTTCAAGTACAGAACTTTGCATTAAAAATGACTGTCATTCTTCAAACACTTTATAATGTGTTTGTATGCATTACAAATAGATTGTTTGTAATGTCTCTGTATTGGCATCTTTTGAAATGGGTAGCAACCCTTATTGGGCTTTGATCACCTGGTTACAATCAGAAATATCAAGCTAAGATTTGTTTTTCATGATCAAAAAACTGTTTTTATTTAACTTATTTAGTAAAAAATACATTTCTGCCTGTTGACATTCTAATTTCCTAACTATGAAGTTTGTCTTCCTCTCCTTCCCACATTCCCACTTGTCTGCCTTCTTTTATACTGTTTCAAAGCCATGCAATATTTTGTACTGATCTATCATAAAATAGGAGAAAAAGGGATTATGTTCATTGCATGGGTAACAAGAAATTGTGCTCTACAGTTCACATGGCATATCTAGGGTAGACAGAAGCTCCACATTAGATATTTTCTTTCCCAGAACAATGGTATTTATAATTTCTTCACCTCATATTACATTATATTATTAATCATGCAAATTGGGTATAATAGGGTTTAAGTCACCTACACCATTATTGTGAATTTAAAAAAAAGTGCTCTCTATACACACACTACACATTTTACATTATCTGCTTTTGAATACCTCTAGCAAGAGTGCCTCCTTATGCCCTCTCTCCACATATCATTCCATTGTTTGATCATCGTTGATACTGCAGACGCATCCTAATGTTTAATGTTCATTAACTAAGGAACATTCTCGTTCTTTTTTTTTTCTTTCATTATTTTTGGTTTATGACTAGAATGAAGAACAACCCAAGAAAAGGTGTGGGGGAAGGAGGCATTGATCAGGCTAGAAGAGGAAACTCTTTCTAATCTTTACATTTTCAGTAAAATGTCTGTACCCCTATATTTGCCAACTCAGAACTGAGTTCACAGTATATAAGCCTAGATACATTTTCAGGTTCCAGCTCCTATGCATCTGAAAAAAAGGGGAGATATTCATGGAGACCAAGTTGGTCATCCTCTTGTGAAACTTAAATCACACCTAAACTTGGAGGTAGCGGCCTCTATAGTAGAAATTGGTTGATTATCTTATTGGGAGTTTACATCACTTCTGTTTCTATCCAATAAGAAAGCCAGCCTAATAATGATGGCCAAGAGGTACAACTACAACAAAAAATAATGTGCATCCACTCTTCAAACATAATTTATTTCCCTCCCTGGAGCATACACCATGTGTTTGTATGGGCTATATATCAAACTAGCAGAATGGTGCCAGATTCTTGCTGGGACCACTAGAACCTATCATATAACAAGAATTGCATAATAAATAGGCAGTTTTATACTGACAGTTTCATAGATTCATAGACACCAGGGCTGGAAGGGACCTCGGAAGATCATCGAATCCAGCACCCTGCCCCAGGGGCAGGAAGTCAGTAGTCCTCCATCCTTTGTAGGTCTTTCTTTTTAGATGCAGGAGGTCCACTAGTTCCCTGGAGAGCCAAGGGGGCTGCTGAGCCCTTTTGCTGTCTCCGAGATGGGATAGACCTTGCTTGTGCATCCAGGATTGCTCCCTTGAGAAGCAACCACTCATCCTGAACTCCCCTCCCCTTTGGGTTGTGGCCCTTTAGGGCCTCACTTACAAGCCTCCTTAGCTTGTCAAAGTCAGCTTTCCTGAAGTCGAGGACTTCCGTATTGCTGACTGACTTGCCAGCTTTACGGCAGATGGTGAAGGTGATCAGCTCATGGTCATTGTCACCCAGCTTCCCTTCAACCATGAGGTCGCTGATTAGGTCGTCCCTCGTTGCCAGTACCAGGTCAAGCAGTGCTTTATTTCTCGTCAGCCCATAGACTTCCTGCGTCAGATAGAGCTCATCCATGCACAAGAGAAAGCTTTGCAACTGCTCTCTACAGTACTACATACTGGATATGAGCAGAAATCTGACTAGTTCAGTATGCTGTCTTTGACCTTAAATCAATGCTTCAGAAGGAGATTCAGGAAATCTATCAGCAGCAAAATAAAAAATAACTTACCTGGGAAACATTTTTTGCTTTTGGTATTTATGACTGTAGTGCCCAAGAGCAGTGTTTCTTAACCTGTGGGTTGTGACCCAAAAGTTGGTCACAAGAATATATGAAAGGGTGGCAAACAAACTTTAAAAATGTATTCTCCTTTAAAGGAGAAAAATGTGGGAAATGGTGGCTTTTTCCTTGAAGGCTGTCAGAGTTCCCACCTACAAGAGGCTGCATGGATCTCCCCATGCCCAACACACATGCCCCCTGCCCCACACACTGGGTGCTGGGGTTTGGGGGACAGGGTAGTGGGTTGGGAGTGAGGGACTCTGGGTTGAGACTGGCCAATATTTACAAATGGATCCTGGTACAAAAAAGGTTGAAAACCACTGCCCAAGATCGTTGTCATCAGCCTGGAACACACTGTGTGCTGTATAAAACACAGAACAGAATACAGTACCCACCACCTTAAATAGCCTGCAATAACTAGCACTTGGCTTATACCCTAATGTATGCATGCTTACATCATGGCATTTTTATCCAGATTAAGATCAAAGTGATAAATTTCTCATTATTTATGTAACAGGGAGCCAGCTCCCAAGCCCGCTCTGGGCAATAAAGACCAGTGGAGTACTGTCGAGGAACAAACTTACCTCAAAAAGTCAGATGGGTTTGCACAGCCACAGAGCAGCTGGAGAAGTGGTCTATGTGCACCCCTGGAGAGGGAGCAGAATCCTAGCTGCATGCAGCCATATGCATGTAGAACAAGCCCTCACTGGGGCTCAGGAGTTCCAGCAGACTTTTAGAGAGGAGCAGGAACACAGACTTCCCCAGAAAGCAGAACACATGGCAGGCTTGGAGTGCTGTGGACACCATGTGGAGACATGGAGTCAGGATATCCTAGCAGCTGCACCAGGGAATCCAACCAGCCCCTTTCTTGAGGAAGCAGCCAAGTGCTAATGTTCCAAGAAAGTAACCCTGGACTATTGGTAAACTGATTGTGGTTCTCATGTGTTTGATGAATTTATGGATAATTGGAACCCATTTCTAAGCACTTGGAGGAGAAAAGGTGATTAGGAACAGTCAGCATGGATTCACCAGGGGCAAGTCATACCTAACCAACCTGATTGCCTTCTATGATGAGATGACTGGCTCTGTGGATGCGGGGAGACTAGTGGATATGGTGTAGCTTGATTTTATCAAGGCTTTTGATACTGTCTCCCACAACATTCCTTCAGGCAAGCTAAGGAAGTACGGGCTGGATGAATGGACTGTAAAGTGGATAGAAACTGGCTGAAGCATTGGGCTCAGAGAGTAGTAATCAATGGCTCAATGTCCAGTGGGCATTGTGAATCAAGTAGAGTGTCCCAGGGGTTGGTCCTGGGGCTGGTTTTGTTCAGAGTCTTCATCAATAACCTGGAAGTTGGCATAGAGTGCACCCTCAGCAAGTTTGCAGATGACACCAAGCTGGGGGGAGTAGTATTTATTCTGGAGGATAAGGCTAGGATTCAGAGTGACCTAGACAAATTGGAGGATTGGGTGAAAAGGAATCTCATGAAGTTCAACAAGAACAAACGCAATGTCTTGCACTTAGGATAGAACAATCCCATGCATCAGTATAGGCTGGGTGCTATCTGGCTGGGCAGCAGCTCTGCAGAAAAGGACCTGGGGGTTACAGTGGACAATAAGCTGAATATGAGACAGGAGTGTGCCCTTGTTGAAAATAAGTGTAGTGGCATTTTGGGCTGCATTGGTAGGTGTCTTGCCAGCAGGTCAAGGGAAGTGATTCTTCCCCTCTATTCAGCACTGGTGAGGCCACACCTAGAGTACTGTGTTCAGTTTTGGATCCCACACTATGGAAAGGATGTAGAAATATTGCAGAGAGTCCAGCAGAGAGTGACAAAAATGGTGAGGGGGCTGGGAGACATAACTTATAAGGAAAGACTGAGGGAACTGGGCTTATTTAGCCTAGAGAAGAGGAGAATGAGAGGGGACTTGGTAGCAGCCTTCAACTACCTGAAGTGGGGTTCAAAAGAGGATGGAGATAGACCAAGGGTGGGCAAAATATGGCCTGTACACTGAATCTGGCCCACCAAGCACTTTCATCTGGCCTACAGCATCACCCGAGAAATTGTACCCCATCCAGTCCTTCTGCCCACAAGAGTGGGAGAGAGGTGTCCACATGTACACACAGTCTCAAACATACCCTATTTCCTCGCTCCTGCCCAGCCAGCATACAGCTTCCCTGCATGGCTGCTGCTGCAGCTCCTGGGGACCTGTTCCACTTCACCACTCTCATGCTGGCTCCAGGCAGCAGGTAGCAAAGCAGCAGGGGTGAGGCTGCAGCTGGGAGAAGGCATGAAGTGTGGGGCTGGACTGGGTGGCACAGAGGGGGGTGGTGCAGGGGGAGTGTGGAGCTTGGGTGGGCAGCCTGTGGATATGAGGAAGGGTGGCGGGGGGTGTAGGGACCCCCTTACAAACTTTCCCCCCACTTCCCCCATGGCACGCAGCCCCAGCAGTCAGTGGCAGTGGCAGCGGCAGCAGTTGGGGTGCTCAGGGCACAGGCACCCAGCAGGGTATGGCTGGAATGGTAAGGAGCAGGGTGTAGGGGGAGGAGCCCTGTTAAGAGGACTGCCCTCAGCCAGGCAGATCTTTGCTCTTCTCTTAACATGTAACCTCGCTCTAATTTTTAAACAAGACATGGCAGACAAGAATGAAGGGAAGTGGAGGCAGAGACCCAGTAGAGCCAGACGAGAGAAGCAGTCCCTTTCTCACCCTCTTACAATCTACATAATAACCTAATTCCTTCCAATTCCTAGTAGACACTTGGACTGAAAGATACCTTATCATATCTATCCATAATTTAAAAAGTACTTCCTGGTAGCAGTTTTAAGTTTGTTGCCTTTCAATTTATTCAGTCTCTCTGAACAGTTTTTGAAAACACATATACACATGTAAGAGGACTTGAACTACACTCAGAATCATAGAAAAAAATAAAATTTAAAGGAATCAGGGGGTTCTCTTTTCCAAATTGATACTCAAAACTGAATAAGGGCTGCATAAACCAACCCACACAAGTTGTTGTCTAACCAGCACTTAAAAAAAAAAAAAAAAGACAGGTTCTACAGCCATTTTAAGTAAAGTGCCCCAGTGCAAATTCGATGAGAGAAAAACATTCTAACTATGAATCTTCCAGGGGTTTACTGCCCTACCCTTTATCTTTAGGTATGAGACCTGATTTGTGAGCATAGCTGCCTTTTTGCCTATGAATTAGATAGTTAAATACTTCTAGAACTACTCATTTGGCATCTGTCAACATTTTTGCATATTTAGTTTGAGTCATGGAAATTAGTTGTACATGTAAGCGACTGCCATACAGGCAACGTAAAGTTTGCAATGAAATTATCTGAACTAACTTGAGTTGTTAAAGAATGTATATATCTACTATGTTCTTGAATATATTTTTAATAATAGATATGTACATTGTCAAAATGATTGCTTTATTTTTTAGATTCATGGAAGTGTTATACTTCCTTCTATATCATTTAAACAAACTGTTGGCCAAATTTTGCAGTGGAGGGACAATGGGATGTATAAAATAAATCAAGCTAATTTATTTGTTGTTATGTTTGCAATAATTCTATGATCATGTCTATATGAACAACCACCAACACCACATGGACATATCAGACATTTTATACAGGTACGAGTATTATTGTAGGTTATATTTATAAAATGTTTTCCTGTGCGCTGTGTTATTAAAGTAGACTATTCCATCCAGGAGAACAAAAACAACAGCAGACTCTCCCTAAGCCTAAAGAAGGATGTTTGTGGCCAAAAGCTTGCAAAGAACAATTTTTCCAACTATTTAGTTGGTCTAATAAAAGATATCACATTTACCCAAAGAAACTTGCCTGCCTAAAGTATATTTTTCTTAAAATGGGAACACTTCTCTATGGAAACCCAATCTGGAGTTTAAAGTATGCCTAAAGAACCCTTCCCTCCTTTCATCAACATACCTTGGAATTTGAACTCTGGTTTGGTCTTTAACGCTTGGCTCTTCATCTTGCACTGGTAATCTTTCCTTCTTATGCTCCTTGCCCCAAATATTGAAGTTGTACTAACTTTGGCTCTTCCAACGAGCTCCTCCTGATATTTTTTCCTCCCCCAACACTTATTCAAGTCAATTCTACCCTCCAGTCTCATATAGTCATTGACCTTTTTGACTAGATGCTCAATTCTCACACTTACTCTTATACCAAGCCTCAAATCTTGTGAAGAACTTAATTTTCCATCTTGATTGCCATTCTATCTGTGCTATTTTCAGTTTCTTTTACTTCTCACATCTGACTTCCTACTGTAAAACAGTACCTGCATTCAGGCCCCTCAAAATATTCTATAGCTTTCTTTGATCTCTCAGTCTTAGCATTTCTTCTCTGGTATTTGTAGGGACAGAGGCAATCAATAATTGTTATTTTTCTCAAGCTTTCTCCCAAATTGCTCTGTTCCTCCTTTTTGTCCTTGAGTATGAATAAGTATAATAATAATAATAATAATAATAATAATAATGGATAAGACAGGTTAGATCTTTCAGCATATTCTTCTCCACCTTATGAACCAGAATAACAAAAACAAAAAACAGTATCTTTTTCTTGAAGAATTTCTAGGGGAAAAAAGATAATTCCTCTGTTTTCTGAGGTATTTTATCTGTAGCATTAAAAACCTTTGAAAATGTATAACAAACAGAACAAAATTAATGAAAAGAGCATGGCTTCCAGAGAGAAAGGTAGCTATAACTTAATGTGGAAAGTTCACTAGGACATATGTGAGGTAATCTCAGTCTGCAACTATGCTGCAGATCTACAGAATGTATAATAGATAATTTTGCCTAGTAAGAAGCAGTAAAATGGAAGAACTTGTTAGGCATATAGGAACCCTTTATAATATTGTACAGAATTTCTAAAAATACTTTTTAATTTTTATTATGTATTATAAAAAGATACAGGTGTGCTTACATATAATGCAGATATAGATATTTAATACACAACTGATTCAGTTGTTTTAGGACTAAAATTCATAACGTTTTACTTTTATTTATGATTTTCTTACACTTGGTATAATATTAGCTAACATATAGTCTAATATTTTTCACTGCCTATTAATTTAGTAAAAAACAGAGAACAGTAAGAATACTATCAAAGTTTGAGACACGCTTAATGTATTACTTGGAACATAAATCTTGCTGATTACATTTATCACTCTGAGACTAAGTTTTAATATTTTGTTTGTGTCTGATGATAGAGATTTGAGTCAAGCAGTTTATACAGGGCTCAACTTCAAGATTTCAAGTTTTTGATGGAAGGAACAAAAAAAATCTCTTTCAAGTAACTAAGCACTAAGGCTCAATTCAATGCATTATCTGGCCTCCAGCTAGATCAGCCAAGGGCGATTCTTATCTTAGATGCAAGGCAATTACTACTATGCATCTCAGTTTGCAACTATGCTGCAGATCTACAGAATGTATAATAGATAAAAAATAAAATAGCCAAAATCAAAAGTAACAATACATACCACATAACTAAAGTAAGAGTCTGGCCATAAATGAGTTTATAAATCAAAAAATTGCAGTGATGTTCTATGCACATAAGTTACATTCTACAGCATCTCAAAATGAAAAGCAAACAGTAATAACCTTTAAGAAATCTATTTTACAAAGCAACATCATATTCATACTATTAGTATAAAAGAAAGGCCTTCTTCTAGTTTGGTACATTAAGGTTAAGTACAGACATTTAAAAAGCTTGAGGCGGAAGCAATCTATGTTTCTCACTTTAAGCACCCTACGTTGGGTCAGGAGCGAACAGATATTTGCCCTTTGGTTGGGAGATGCAGGCTGCCTATAATGTCCAAGGCCAGCAGGTTGGGGGCACTCCAACTTGTCTCCTAGCAGCCTGCTGCAGAATAACGAGCCCAGCCAAGCAGCTGTGAATCCCCGATTGGCCAACACAGCCCTTCTCTCCAGCTCTACTCCACCACCACTGGCCCAGCTGACAGCCAGTGTGGCCTCCAGCCCTGCCTCCTGTCTGTAGCTGTCAGTCAGGCCAGGCAACAGAGGGGGAGGGGACAAGAGGAGATGAGACTTCCACTGCACAGGACCCCTGGCTCGCCCCACATTGTGTTGGCTCAGGGCGGAGGGGGGGAGTGGGAGGAGGGAAGACCAGGTCCATGTAGCAGGGGCCTTGCCTCCTCTCCCCCCCCAACCCAACCCCCCCCCCGTGCCTAGCCCTTTGTAACTTGCCTCT
>NW_005842291.1:923329-929449 GCF_000455745.1 Alligator sinensis | reverse complement strand
GGGGCCTTGCCTCCTCTCCCCCCCCAACCCACCCCCCCCCCCGGTGCCTAGCCCTTTGTAACTTGCCTCTTGCATTAAAGCTTATTTCTTTTTCAAACAATGCTGTTGGACAAAATTCAGAGAGAAGCAACCTGAATTAGGCAAACATGGAACCTTAATGAACATATTTTGCAAATTTTTACTCTAAATTTAGAAAACAAAGAGAGATTTATGGGAAAGTTAGCACTGAATCTGTTCTCTAATAGGGTGAAGTGAGCAGGCAATAATACACAAATGTTATCTTCATATTTCATACATTTGTTTCATTTACCTTTCAGATACAGTAAGATTCATATTTACAGAAAGTGTACAAAAATGGATTTATATTTAAGATACAATTGGGGAAGGAAAAGATTCCACGAAGTATTCCATAGAAATCCATCCATATTTTTCTTATTTCTAAACCTTCCACTAACAAATTTATTGGAAAGGAGGAGTTTGTAGAGGGAAAAAACAAACAAAGAAAACACACTTTGTCCATGTAAAACATTTAATAACAGACTGTAAAGCAGTGGGAACATAACTGATTTAGTTTCCCTGTTTTTTATTGCATTGCAGTATTAGTTTTCTAGCCATTCAGTCTTTCATACATCAATCCTATTTCAAGCTAACTGTGGACAGGAATATTTATAGCCTGGGCTGTAGGTTCAGACATTTTCCACTAGCAAATACCAGTAAAGGCCCAGTGTAAAGCACATATTTCTAAAAGACAAATGCATCTATACCATTCCTCGATAATTTAGGATACGGAGTGGCGTAGCAAACAACAACAAATGCTTCTAATCCTTAAAAAGGAAACAAAAATCATTATGATATAATTAATTCTACCTGTTTACAGATGCTTCTGAAATTAAAAAGGACTCACAGCCGTGGTTAGAGGCAAGTGTAGCATGTTCAGGTTTTCTTACACAGCAATGCTATAAAATCTTTCTTCAGACCTGTAGTGTGACATTTTTAGCCTATAATATTTACCATTGTGATAGATAATTATAGAAAGAAATAGCCTATATTCGTAATATGGTCAGGAATATAACTTGTTCAGAGCTTTTTTTAGACCTTAGTTTATCATGACACACCAAGAACTAGGAAAAAAAGTAAGAATCCCTGCATATTTAAAATAAAAGCTCATTTTCTTCTGCAAGGCTAAACATGGAACAGTTGCAAGTATAAATTCAATTAGATGAGACAAATATGCATTTAGGCCAAGTGCCTACAGTTATCTCAATACTTAAGTTAACAACACAAGGTAATGCCTCTGGACAACTCTTCTGGCAGCAGTAAAAGATGCTGAGCAAATAGTCTTCTACAACTTCTACCCACCTGCCTTCCTGTCTCTACTTAACCATTAGCATTTGAATTGTGCAAGACTTAACCAATATAGACACAAGGTGCCCTATAGGCCTGCTCAGTTTCCTGGACTAGCCTAGGAAAAGACAGACCAGACCAGACATTAAATATAATATGCGCCACCACTCCATATGCAATGAGCTGGTGTTCGTGTAATGGAAATGGTATTTACCCCACTGCCCAAAATCTTTAGCATCAGAAGATCTAACCAACACCAGTCCTTGCCTTCCTGCATTGTTACTCATGCTTTGTGCACAGATCATAAAATAATTTAGGCAATATTATAACTTATTAGTTATCACATACCTCTAATTCCTTTCTTCTAATAGGAAATTCAGCATAAAGTGTTTAACCTAAAATGTTTAACCACACATTAAGTCCTAGACACTCTACACATTCTAGAACTTAAGCAAGAATGGACCTACACACTTGAAAAACAGCTACTTCATGAACTTGGTACATTCACCATTTTGAATGAGATGTGTGTACTAACTAATGTTTGAATTAATGACTGTCACAAACAAGGATCCCCTGAATCCTAAGTCCCCTAATAAAAAGAAGCCCACTTTTTGCTCAATAAATTAACAGTTAGAATATTTGTCCAGAAAGACAGATATCTAGGTTTAATTTCCTCTCCACCTGAGAGGGTTTGAACCCACACTTCCCACTTCTAAGGAAAATGTCTTTAACCATAAGTTATACATTAAGTGAAGATGAGGTATCTTCCACCTCTCCTGGGGAAGCTGGCACACTGCTATCCCATAGCCTTGTGGCATACCCACAGTGGCTTCCCTTAGGATACTGCTGATATCCCTTATGATACTGGACAAAAGGAACATTCTTCTTCTTCTCTCTCCTTTTCCTCAGTCTTCCTTGCTATTGCAATTGCTATTCAAAAAGGGCCTGACCTTACGTGAATAAGCCAAGTCTTGAATCCAACAGAAACACCTGGCTCAAGTAATTGTCTCACTGCTGAAGTCAAAAAGAGGCAAGATTTCCTCTTTCTCACTTCATATTGGGTAGGACTGGACATTTAACTTGGGTTTTAAATTTCAGTCTTGAGTGCAGAGGCCTAAATTTTACATGAGAAAATGTACAACACTGTCTCAGTGAGTGCCCTTTAAGGGATTTGGACCACAGTATGTACCACTCATACACTTGATCCATAAACTCTGGGAAATCAAAATTTATGGCAACACATCCACAATTATCTGGGGACAATGTAATCTTACCTGTGAAGTGAAATCAATCAACCACTGAACTTAACATTACAGGCAGTCCTCAGACTTACAACACAATTGGTTCCTGAAAACTGTGTCTTAAGTAGAAACATTGTAACACAGAAACGATTTCCCATAGGAACAATGTTATAAATGGGGGATTGGTTCCTGAAACAAGACCCGATACTAGTGCTGTGTGAAGCTACAGTCGCTGATTTGATGCAGTGGATTTTTGGCCCAATTCGGTGGCCGAATGTCTGAATGCAAATCAAATCAGGAGACCCTTTAATCTCTCTGAATTGAATCAGAACCCCCTGAATCGATTCAGAGAAATTTGGAAAGATTTGATGATTCGGACAGACACAGCTTTAAATGTTTTTTTCTACATACCTCAAGGTACCAGGCAGCTTGTGAATGCTGAGGTGCTGGGATGGATAGAGCATCCCATGGGAGTGTGCAGGGGTCCCCAGCACACTCAGCAGTGGACCCGGAAGTGGACTTATGGGTCCACCAGGGAGCATGCAACCCCACGCCACCTCCTGGCTTGGCAACTGGTGCCTCCTGTTCTGGGGGGGCATCCGGGGTCCCCTGCGACTGATCGCTGAGCTGGTGGGGCGTGTGTGGGGGGTCCCCCACATGCTTTGCAATGGACCCAGAAGTGGACTGGAAGTACTTCCGGTCTACTTCCAGGTTCACCGCTGAGCACGTGGGGCTCCCCCCCATGCTCCTATGGGATGTTCCATCCATCCCAGCATTGCAGCATTCATGAGCTGCACCTGGTACCTTGTTGTATGTAGAAAAAAAAACATTTAAAGCGGTGTCTATGGTTGAATTGCTGATTCTCTGATTCAGCATTGAATCTTCAGACTCGAATTTGGCCTAATCAAATTGGGACACTGATCCGAATCAAAGAATTGAATCACTGTCCCAGATTCAGGCTGAATCCAAATCCAGATCAAATACAGCCCATTTTGCACACCCCTATCCAATACCCTATTTTCATAAAAAATAACCCAGAATTTTGTTCTCAATCAAATATAGATGAGTAATATCGCTACATGAATGTATTTATATTGTGAATAGCAATCACATCGATTTGGAAGGACTTCTTTGAGGTGACTTTGCTGGACTTTTTAAAGGGCTCTTGCCTGGAGTCTTCTCAGGAGTCCTGTTTGCTTTCTTACAGAAAGTGTCCAAGGAAGTTTGGACAGATATTCTCCAGACAGATGGGCGGCTCAGTGAACTTGTTCCCTGGCGTGGCGTCACATCAGACCAAGCATCATAAAGTCAAATTGATGTCAGAAAGTCAAAACAGGATATCAATTTCTAAATGTCATAAGTTCCATTCATTGTAACTTGAAACATCTTAAGTTGAGGACTGCCTGTATATGTTTTCATATGGGCAGAACAAGGCACTGGCCAGACTCAGAGTTTAAACACATTTGACTAACAATGTTTTTTAATAAAGATAAGGATGCCATTTACCAAATGCTAACGGTGCATCTATCTTGTTGGCATGAACCCAGAGACTGACATTGCCTGTTAAAGCTGCTGACTAGTGTTGCCTATACAGCTAATGATGAGAATTGGCTCACATATTGAAAACAGACCACAATTTGTTTTTGAGCATATTGTGATTACCAGGGATCCTAGTTTTCCCTGATTTAAAAAAAATCCAGTCCTGCTGTTGCCCCTCACTCCCTCCCACAGCCTCGTAGCCCATCTAATGCCCCTCTCACTCCCTTCCCTCACAGCTCCACCCAGTCCTGCTGGTGCTCCGAGCCCCTCACCCACAGCCCCCTGCCCCCCTCCAGCCCTGCTGGAGGAGGCTATGGGGCCAGGGACCCGGGTCTGCAGCCCTCTGCCCCTGGCAGGAGGTGGCAGCTGCTACAGTGCAGCGAAGCCTGGCTCCCCACCCCCACTGCCTCCTGCAGGCTCAGGATCCTTCCCTGCTGCCCTCCTCCCAGGGCCTCTGCAGCCCAACGGGTGTGACCCAGTGCTGCAGGGAACAGCGGGGCTGCAAGGGGATCTCCTTGCCACTGCGAGCTCTGTGCTGCCCTAGCATCACATCCCCTGCACACACAGCAGCAGTGAGGGGCACAACCCCATATTGCCAACCCTGCTGCTGTCACTGCACATACAGGGGATGCATCACCAGGGCAGCGTGGAGCTCACAGCAGCAAAGAGATCCCCATGCAGCCCCACTGCTTCCTGCAGTGCCAGGTCGCACCCATTGGGCTGTGGAGGCCCTGGGGAAGGGCAGCAGGGCAGAAGCCTGAGTCCATAGTGGGCAGCCCACACCTGCCTCTGCCCCTCATACAGACCTGGGGGGCACAGGTCCCCTTCTACCCCCCCCGCAAGTGTGTGTAGTGGCACAGAGTCACCGCCCCGCCCCGATGAGCTGCCTGCAGCCCTGTCCAGCTGCACACATTGCAGCCCCAAGCCCTATGCACTGCCCAGCTGTCAGCAGCCTGAGCCCCACTCAGCAGTTTCCTCCCTCCCTATGGAGGCCTCAATCCCCATCCCCAACTTACCTATGGGAGCTGCTCTCCAGGCTGCCTGGCAGCTATGTGCATATACATACACATGGTGCCCCCTGCCTGACCGCCCTCCTCCTTCTTCCTCCCAGCCCCCTGCAGGCTGCAGCTCTGCAAGCCTGCAGAGAGCTCTTTGCAAAACTGCAAAATCCGTGGGTTTCTGTTAAAATGAGAAAAAACATGTTTTCCTCCGGTGAAGGGGAAAATTCCACATTTTTCTCCATTATTTCACGGGAAATGGAAAACCCAGATCCCTGGTGATTACAAGTTACAAAACCAAACTACACAGTCAGGGTATCAATTTTAATGCTAATTTAGTATTATTCTTTATTATGCAACAACCCTGGTAGTTCATTATGATGCTTCTGGCAGGTCAAATTTTCATTACTTCTGAAAGGTAAGCAGAAATATAAAAATAATTCTTTTACAACATAAAACAAGATCAATCTCAGATAGCCCATGAAGTATAAAAATCCTCTTAGAATATTTTTCCTAACAAATGTAAGCTGTTACTAAGGATCCTAAGTGCTCTTCTTGCTTGGGCATTAATTTGCCATGTTACTTTAGGCAAGTTCCTTTACCTGCTTTGCAGATAAGCAAGCTAAGGCAAAAAAAAAAAAGAGTTACTACCCTTTGTCTACCTCAGTAAAATAGATATTGTAATGGTAATATTGGTAACATGCTTCAAAATCCTGAGCTGAGAGGCAGTGTAACTAAAAAGGTATTACTACTGTTAGCCATTAGATATAAAATTGACGCTGGGCTTTCAGACCTGGTAATACCAAGCCGTTTCTGGATTACCTATTTCTACAGAATTTCCATGCTCCCATTAAATCCCAGAAGTGACACAGTACTTACAGTAACAATATGCTTTGTTGAAAGAATTGTGTTTCCAATTTTGGGAGGAAGATAAAAAAAAATATACATGAACAAAGAGACTAAATATGTATTATGGAACCTGAGTGGACTGTGTCATT
>NW_005842291.1:912044-923298 GCF_000455745.1 Alligator sinensis | reverse complement strand
CCTGCTGGGACAATTTCTGGGCACACAATTCAACAGCTGTACTCACTGTAGCATTCAGTTCTAGGAAGTGGGCACATCTGTCTCATCTCATCTCCCATAATGCACCCTACAAATCTGCCAGCAAAAAACAGTTTTAAAGCTCCACTAGAGTAAGCTGCCTCCTGAAATGCACCAATCAGCATATTTTGTGAGTGCCACATCCTTTTAATTTAGCTCATTTTCAGTGTACATTAGTGAGTTCTAGGCTTTCTTCTGAACTACAGATATTATGAGCTCCCCAAGTCCTGCTCCTGCAGGGTAAGACTTGTATTGAAGTTTCTATGAATTTCAATGAGTGGAAATGTGGAAGACAGTGAGTGAAGTCAGCCATCTCAGTCTAAACAGCTGAACTATGGATACTGCCATATCCACAGTGGATAGGATCTGTATCAAAGCAAACAATCTGAAAGGATGGCTAGATATTACTGGGTTGGATAACAGCAGGGGAGGGCAAAATATGGCCTGTGGGCCAAATCCAACCCACCAGATAATTCCATCCAGCTCATGGGGACCCTCCAAAAGCTGAAAGACAACTGTCACCAGCCCTGGCCCTCGGCTGCCCCTCTGAAAACTGATGCCTCCATGCTGTAGCTCCAGCTCTGGTTGCTAAGCAACAAAGCCCCACCCCATCCTGTCCTGACCCACCCTTACCACCCCTAGCCCCAAGGTATGGGGCGCTGGAGATGAGAAGCTTCTGCCTGGCAGAGGCTTTTGCCTGGCTGCCCCATGGCTGTTCCATAGCCCTCCCTCCCTGAAAAAGTGGAAATTCAGGTAAGGGCAGGAACACAGGGACCCGCGCACTATGGGGCTGGGCGGGGCTAGCCATGCATGCTGCCGCCACATGCAGCTGAGGACTCGGGTGGGAGTCGGGGGAGCTGTGGACTATGGAGTCAGGCAGATTCAGCCCTGTATGTTGCCACCACATGTGTATAGCAGGAGTATGGGGATCTGCGTGCTATGGGACCAGTGGGGATGGCTGCATATGCTGCAGCCATACATGGCTGGGGGACATGGGTGGGACAGTGAGCTGTGTGCTACAGGGCCAGTCAGGCCTGGTCTGCCCTGCGCTCTGCCGCCACGTATAGCTGGGGAGTTGGGCAGGAGTGTGGGGAGCTGCATGTTATGGGGCCGGGCCGGGCTGGCCCCACACACTGTCACCACATGTGGCTCCAGGGACTCACACAATCTGGGGATTTATGGGGACGCACCCCTCCAAAACACATACACACACACAGACAAACACCACATCCCCATCATATCCCCCCACAAACACCCACACCCATACGTGCACCCCCCCACTCCACACAATACCCATCTCTCCACAAATGGCACACTATTATAAATAAATAAATAAATAAAGCCATTCATGGGAGATTCCTACTTCATAAAAGGACTGCTTGCTAAGCCTTGAAAAAACAGCGCCAGGAGGATTGCCAAATCCTACAAAGCGACCCATCTGAGTAAATTCAACATTTTGCTGCCAGTGAAATGCAAAATCCCTGCTCCCCACACCTTACCACATGATCCCCTTACCCTCCACATCCCACCACACCCCCTGCCTCCCATACCAGATACAAAAGTAAGACCTTAGTTTGAGCTATTATGCAAATCGCCTCTATATAGACTAAACAAGCACATGTAAATCAGGACAAAAATGTTTCTTGAAATAAAATTAAAATATGTTATAGCAGATGTTTGATTTTTAATATACAATTTGTTTTCCTTCCAATTCCAAGAAGCTCTCCCCCCCACCAAAAGGAGTGCTTCCAGGGCAATGGGAGGAACTTCCAGTGGCAAAAGTCAGGAGTTAGGGGGTGGGACTTCCAGTCCCAAGACAGTGACCAGGGGATGGATACCTCTCAAAGAGTGGGGCTAACCCTGCGGTCCTCAATAGCTCACTGAAACTTGTTAAGCAGCCCTCCAGACAAAATAATTGTCCACCCCGGGTTACAGTCATCTTGTTAAGAGTATTATACTTACTTGAACACATGATAACAGAAAGGTATTATAAAGAACAGAAAAAAGGTAACTGGGCATTTTATCTATCAATTTAAAAAGCCCAATAATCTTTTTTTTTCAGATCCTTGGGAAAGAAAACAACACTTGTAAAAAGTTTCTTCAAGAAATGTTTAAACTTCTAGCCAATTCCTTAAAAAGCAATGCACTGTAAGACACCTTTAAAAGTATGACTGCTTCTAACACTGTGTTATGGATACTGAACTTTGGTGCAACCATAGCTCAGTTCTCTATAGCAAATGGCTCCTTGTAATATTCAAAATGGCTTTCTTCCAAGAATAGCCTTAGGAAAAAAAAGGGCACTCTTAATAAATCTGGCAGCTGAAAACCCTCTGTCAAATACCAAGATTTTATTATTAGCATAAAAACAAACAGTGAACTGTTATTAAAAATAAGTTCTGTATGTTTTCTTTTAAAAGTGTTCTTATTAAATATGGAAGAGAGTCATAAGACTAAGTTATTCCAGTACAGTAAGTCTTGCTTTTAATTATCAGATCATAAGGCTTTCCTTTTTAACCACATTCTCTCTCAAGAGGTGATGTACTAATGATAACATTTTAAGTAATCAGTGAGTAAAGTAAACTTCATACACCACGCAAATATTATATCTCACAAATGAACAGATGTTTAACAGGAAACTGAATGACATTAAATCCATTTCATGTTAAGAATACATCGTCTTTAGGTTAACCATCTAAAACCTCAGACAAATTGCACAATATTTAAGAAAGCCACTCAGAGGAGATTCCTGTTTCTTAAAAGGGCTAGGCTTGCCTAGAGTTGAAAAAACAGTGCCAAATCCCACAAAAGGACTTATCTGAGTAAATTCAACATTTTCCTGTCAGTAAAATGCAAAATCCCTGCTCTGCAGGCTAGGCATGGGAAGGCCCTTGGGACCTGAGTTTTTTGCACAGTAGACAAGCTCAAACCCACCAGAGCCCTGTCACTGCTGACCTGATTAGTATTCTAGCTTCTGTTCAACCCTGTCTGGATTCTTACAGTAGGCATTCCTCTGTCCATCTCTCCTGAGGTCCTAATTCAGGGGTGAGCAAAATATGGCCCACAGGCTGGACCCGGCCCACCAGACCATTCTATCTGGCCCATGGGGCACCTAAAAAATTAGTAAATTAATATTTATTTGCTTCTGGATGCCTGTCAAAGCTGAAAGGAGCCAGGGGCACTAGGACCCAGGGAGAGCCACAAGCAGAACTGAGTAGCCCAGCCCCACCCCACCCCCAGCCATTTCAGTCTCATCTTGCTCCTGCCCTGCTGGCTCCCAAATGCATCACAGGACTCGGGAGCATGTGACCCCACCAGTGTGTGTGTGTGTGTGTGTGTGTGTGTGTGTGTTCATAGGGTGAGTTCCACATTTACACCCCACCATACACATGCACCCACATCCCCCCCCTCGCACTGCCTCATACATGCAAACTCCCACACTCCCTCACACTCCCAGCCACCTTCCACCACACAGCCCCCCCACAAACCCCATACCCACCCAAACCCCACATACCCACAGTCCCCCCCAAACCTATATGCACCCCCCACGCTATACAAGAGTAAGGCTTCATTTAAGCTATTGTGCAATCACCTCTGTGTACACTACAAAACACATGTAAATCAGAACAAAAAATGTTTTTTAAATCAAATGAATGAATGCTGTAGATGTTCACTTTTTAGAATATAATTTGGTATTTTTCTAGTTCTGAGATGACAAAGCCCCTTGCTGAAAGGAGTACTTTCAAGGGCAAAGGGAAGGACTTCGGGTGGCAAAAGGTCAGGGGTAGGAGGCAGGACTTCCAGTCACAAAATGATGACTAGAGGACAGGGCACCTGTCAAGGGGTGGGGCTACCCATGTGGCACTCAACAGCTTGCCAAAACTCGGTAAGCGGCCCTCCGCCCGAAATAATTGCCGACCCCAATCCTAATTGGTAGGCACTCTCAGAACATAGGAAAGTAGGGCTGAAAGGAGGGCTGAAAGGGACTTCACGAGGTAATCTAATCTAGGTCCATGCTCAAAGAAGCACCATCCCTGACTAAACCAATCCAGCCAAGTGTCTGACCAATTTGCTCTTGAAAATTTCCAGGGATGGAGATGCTAACCACTCTAATAGTAAGAAAGATTCTCATCTCCAAACTAAATTTCTCCTGCTACAGCTTGAAGCCACTGCTCTTAGTTCTGTCCTTTACAGCCACAGAAAAAGCCCATCTCCATCCACTCTATAACTGCACTTCAGGTATTTGAAGGCACTATCATATCCCCCTATAAGTCTTCTCTTCTTTAGGCCTACTGAGCCTAGCTCTTTCAGCCTTTTGTCCTAAGCAGGGATACAGTTTTTCTGTCTGCCATGGAAAAAATGCAGATTTGCTCCTTTAAAGGAGAAAATACAGGAAACCATGGGTTTCCCCTTGCAGGCTGGCACAGTTTCACATGGCAGCCAGGCAGCATGGTGGAAAGCAGCTCCTGCAGCTCCCTCCAGGTAAATCTATGGGGGCAGGAGGAGCCTAAAGGTGATGCATCAGGGGAGACCATGCCTCCCCACCCCCAGATTTCTGTGCCCATGGAGGGCCTGCAGCTGGGCCAGACCAGCTTTGGGCAGGAGCCAACTCCGCAGTCCAGCAGGTGGGACCTGCTGTGGGAGGGAGTGCCATGCTACCATGGTTGCCAAGGTGTGTGTGTGTGTGTGTGTGTGTGTGTGTGTGCGCGCGCGCACACACACACACACACACACACACAAGCAGCATGTGGACAATTTGGAAGGATACACATATACACGCATATGTATTAGTTGAACAGAATTTTTATTGACCTACTACAATTTTAAAGCAATTTGGAAGCCTAAATGCCACATAATTGTGGAAAACACACAATTTTTGGGAGGTTAAATCACAGAATTTGGGATTTTATCTGAGAATTTCAGATTTTTCAACAAAGAAAACCAGAATCCTTGACCATAAGTCATGCTTTCCAAGCCCCTAATAATTTTTGTTGCCCTTGACTTGACTCCTTCCAAACTGTTCACATGCTTCTTAAGTGTGGGGTGCAGAACTTGACAGTACCCCAGGAGAGGTTTCACCAGTGCTGAACAGAGCAGAAGATTGAGTCTCTTGATTTGCAAGTAACCCTCTTGTTAATACAACCCAGTATGCTATAGGATTTATTTGTTTATTTACTGCAACAAGAGCACAGTGTTGGTTCACGTTCGGCTTATGGTGCACTGTAACCCCCCAGGTCCTATTCTCAAGTACTTCTATTCTTTGGCAATCTCTCACAGTCAAGGATGACTGTCTTCCATGACCGCCTTATCTGTGGTTCCAAAGATGGATGACGAGACTGACGCAACAAGAGTCCGTTGATCCCACAGATCTGGCACATGTTTCCATGTGGGGTGGGTGGCTCCAGATTCTTGATTCAGTCCATGACATGCTTTTTCTGCCACTCCCGCTTTTCTGTCTCCTGTTCTTGTCAAAAGTTTTCAAACTACTGAAATTCCTGCAGCAGATTCTTTCTCCATTTCAGGTGGTCCTGGGCAAGTCTCCCATGAGTTGATATTGAGGTTGCATTTTTTTTTCCCAAGTTGACTGTGAGGACATCCTTGAAGCACTTTATCTGCCCTTCTCTTGAGCATACACTTTAGCTGAGCTGGGAGATTAAAATTTGCTTGCTTTGGGAGTCTGGCGTCAGACATCTGGATGACAGCTGGCCCAGCAAAGTTGATATCAAATGATCATCACCTCAATGCTTATGGTGTTTGCTTGTGAGAGGATGCTAATGTTGGTGCATCCATCTTCCCACTGGATTCAAATGATTTTCCACAGTCAGCCTTGATGATACTCCTCCACTGACTTGAGGTATCTCCTGTATGTTGTCCGCGTCTCAGCTCTGTACAATAAGGTGGGGATCACAACTGATTGATAAAACATGAGCTTGGTTTCAGATCTGATGTCACAATATTTGAATACCCATTTCCTCAGGTGTCCAAAGGCTGTACACTGAGCTGACTGCTCATGAACAGCTTGATGATGGAGCATCTTAGTCTTCTGAATATTAAGCATCAGCCCCATTTTATTGTATGCCTCAGTAAAGACAATGACAATTATCTAAAGGTCTGCTTCCAAGCAAGCAGAGACTACAATATCATCAGTGTACTGGAGCTCAATGACTGAGGTCAAGGTGGTCTTGGTTTTGGCTCGGAGTTGGCTGAGATTAAACAACTTACCATCCATTTGGTAGTTTAGCTCCACTCCAACTGGAAGCTTGTTCATGGTAAGATGTTGCATCGCAGTAAAGAATATTGAGAAGTGCTAGAGAGATGATGCAACCTTCCTTAACTCCCATCTTAACCTTAAATGGATCTGTGATAGTTCTGTTATTGAGAAACACCATTTGTATACCATCATGAAGCAGGCAAAGAATAGTGAAAAATGTTAGTGGGCATCCATACTTCAGAGGGATCCTACACAACTTTTCTCAGTTGATAAAGGTGACGGCTTTTGTAAGGACACAGAAGGCTATGTAGAGAGCTTTATTTTGTTCCTGGCATTTTTCCTGTAGCTGGTGAGAGCAGTGAAGATCACGTCAGTTGTGCCTCTTGATGCCCTAAACCCACACTGAAATTCTAGCAGGAGCTCTTCAGCAGGTGGAGGGAATCAGTTCAGGAGGGTTCTCACAATGATCTTTCTTGTGGTGGACAGCAAGGCAATCCCCCTAATTTCTGCAATAAGACTTGTATCCTTTATTGAAGATCATCACAATTGTGGCATCCTTGAAGTTATCTTGGATTTCCTCATCATTCCAAATCCTTAAGATGATGGCATGCAGCTGTGAAGTGAGCTCCAATCCCTCTACTTGAAGATTTCAGTGGGGATTCCATCAGATCCAGATGTCTTTCTGCTCTTCATCTGCTTGATGGCTTTCTTTACCTCATGAAAGGTTAGAGGGATTCTGAGACAGTCTTTAACTGGGTGTTGCAGGATGTTAAGAACACTCATCAACAATAGTCTTGCTTGAGAAGGTCTCCAAAATGCTCCTTCCAGTGGGTGTTGATGGCCCCTTCAGGTCTCCCCCTTCCTTAGGTCTCAAGGGAGTTGGTCCCTGAGTGCTTGGATGGCTCTGGTAGCATTGAAAAAAATGTGCTTACTGTGGATGTCAGCAAGATATTGAATCTCCTTTATCTACTCTTCCCACCATCAGTTATTCATGTCATGGGTACCCCTTTGGACCTCTACCTTGGCTTGCTGGAGATTCAATTTCTTTTGCTTGGAGTTGATGTTGTTCTGCTAAGCATAAAAGGCCTTGCGCTTGTGGACAATCAATTCTTGGATCCCCTAGGCCTTCTCATCAAACTTACAGTACTCTGAAGTACTGCAGTCTAATCAGTCATTCCCCAGTCTGTATTTGTGCATGGAATTGTTCCATCCCAAGTGTAGGACATTACACTTGTCCCTTTTGCGAGCCTCACAACAAGGACAGCAACGTTTGTCCTTGTGCAAGCCTTGTAAAAAGCATAATCAGAGATAAGCATATTGGGTTTGTATTTAATTTTACTGGGTAGTTCAGTGGTTACAGCAATTACCTTAGAGGTGGAAAACTTTGTTTTCAAACCTCTGAGTATAACAAATGACAATAGGCTAGACTGATGTGAGGAAACTCTACATTCTTCCCCTTGAAGCTATGTCATTGTGCAGCAAGGAATGCAAGATTCATGGAGGCAAACTGCAAAAAAGGAAACATGACTCTAGTCTGACTGTCAGAACACTCAACTGGGAAGGGACAAACCTGGATTCTGAACCTTGTTCCCTCAGTAGTTTTTCTACCATTTCATAAATAAAACACAGAGGAATGTTATAAACACTGAGACGCACTAAAGCCCTGAAAGATGATACCATCAGGACCAAACCTGCTAGTGAGAGTGGGAAAAAAAATTCTGTTGCAGCTGGAAATGGCTGAGTAAAAAGTTGTTTCGCTAGAATTTGAAGGAACAGACTCTTGACTTAAAATGTTTGTCTCTGGCAAGGACAAGATTTCCATTTTTGTGGATGAGAATAGAATAAAATGTAAGTTGGGAAAACGTGAGCAAATATAGCACTACAACTTTGTGCAGGACTAAGTAACACATTCTACTTCATGTTCTCACTCTGGCCCAATGAATTTTAAAGGTTTTTTGGAAAAACTCAGCACTACCCCTCCCATAAACAAATTGGATAAATGTGGACTGGATAAAACTACTACAAGGTGGATAGATAATTGGCTCAATAGTCACAAGCAAGGCATAATTATTAATGGGTACACATCAGAATGGCACAAGGTTTCAAGTTGAGTCCCACAAGGAACTCTCTGTACTTGGCCTGGTGTTGTTCAATGTGTTTATTAACTGTTTGGATGCTTCTTGAGCAAGTTTGTGGATGACATGAAACTAGGAAGGATTGTGAGCACAAATCAGGATTGGAGGATGTGAGCGCAATTCAGAAGGATCTCAAAAGATTGGAAAGTTGGGCTAAGAGCCAAGAGGATGGAGTTCAATGTAGACAAATGCAAGGTGCTACACCTTGGGAGGGATAATCAAAAACAGAGATACCAAATGTGGGATACCTGGCTGGATGGCAATACTATGGAAAAGGACTTGGGAGTTTTGGTAGACGACAGACCCAATGTGAGTCTGCAGTGTAATGCAGCCACACAAAAGGCAAATGTGGATTTGAGTTGCATCAATAGAAGCATTAGTGCAAGACAGAGAAGGTGATAGTGCCTCTCTACTCAGCACTGGTTAGGCCTCATCTGGAGTACTGTGTGCAGTTCTGGGGTCCACATTTTAAAAAGGAGATGAAGTTAGGGTTAACAGATAGGCAACAAAGATGATCAAAGGCTTAGAAGGTCATATAAGCAGCAGCTGAAGGAACTAGGCACGTTCAGCTTGTGGAAAATGTGTTGAGAGGGGATATGATAGCCATCTTCAAACATCTGAAGGGCTGCCATAAAAGAAGAGGGAAAGCATTATTTTTCTCTTGCCTTAGAGAGGACACAGACCAATGGGTTGAGGCTGCAGCAAAGTAAATTTAAACTGGATATCCAGAAAAAGCTTCTTCACTGTTAGATTAGTGAGGCAGTAGAATAGATTATCTAGTGAAGTTGCAGACTCTCCATCACTGGAGGCATTCACGAAGAAGTTAGACAGCCACTGGTTGGGGATGACCTAGGCATAGCCAAGCAGCAAGTATTCGATTTGGATTTGGCCAATTTGGAGGGACAGTGATTCAATTTGGTGATTCAAATCACTGTCCCAATTCAATTCAGCCAATTCAGATCTGAAGATTCGGCCCCAGTCAGGAGATTCAGCCATAAACTAAACAGGCAGCAGTCCTCAACCTTGCTGGACACAGCTGCCTCCAGCTGGTAAGTCTGTTGTAGTGGGCAGAAGGGGGAGGAAAGGGGTGTTGGGGGGGCAGATCAATGGCTGCAAAGTGAGCAAGGGATTGGGGCTGGGACAAGCTGCCCACCTGGAGCTGGGGGGCACGAGCCTCAGGATAGGAGGCTCCCACTGCCGTGTGCCGCCGGTCCCAGAGGGCATGGGGATGTAACCCCAGATCTGGGCAGGGTAGGCTGGGCTGTGCTCCAGATGGGTGGCAGAAGCCGCTGGGAGTGGGGGCTCTGCCCTGCCACCACTTATCCAGTGGGGGGGTACAGGATGTGGGCATGGCAGTGCTGGGAGTGGTGGCAATGCTGCTGCTTACCCAACCGGGGGGCGGAGGGGCGCAATACAGGTGCAGCTTGCTCTGGGTGGAAGGTGCTGGGAGTGGGAGCTATGCCCTCCTGCTGCTCACCTAGCCAGGGAGGCATGGGACAGTGCCACTGCGCTGCCTCAGACAAGTGGCACTGTAATAGGGAACCCTAACCCTGTTACTAAGAGACAGGGTGGCCCCTTTAAGTGCAGAACGTGCCAGGCACAGCCGGCCAGTCAAGTAGGGGTTAAGTCTCAAGCCCTGCCAGCCAGTCAGGTGACAGGAAGAGGAAGTCCAGGATCCTACAAATGGCAAGTGGAGAAGGCCAGAGGGGCAGCAGGGAGGTGGATTCCCAATGACTATGGTGCTGTAGTTGCAGTCTGTCAGAAGACTACAGCATGCCTGAAGCCATCCTCACAATCATCTAAAGTAAGCAGGCATGTTTCCTCATTTATTTAATGTTAACAGCCGGTGGTTTGGGTGAGGCTATTTTGGGGAAGGAGGAGGCCTAACTGCGGGCCCACTGCAGTGTGGGGACCCCGTCACCAGAGAGGGCATGGCATTTTTGAGTGAATCGACCCCAGCGCCAGAGAGGGCGTGGCATTTTGGGGTGCACCGACCCCAGCGTCAGAGCGGGCATGGCATTTTGGGATGCACTGACCCTGGCACCACAGAGGGGCAAGAGCCTGAGTGAGGTGGGGGGTTTTTTTGAGAGCTAGAGCCTGGGAGTCAAACCCTGATTAGTGGGGGGGGGTTGACTGACAGGCCTAGCTAGAGAGAAAAAAGGGGTAGGCCCACAGCAGCCTAGACCCTGACATAAAGAGGAATTTTCAAAAACCATCTGCGAGGCTTGAGCTGCGGTGTAGGGGAGGAATGGAGCTGCAGATAGCGCCCCCTGGCAACGGGGCAGCAAATTAATTTTCCTGCTTAATTACATCATTTAATTAATTACCAACAAGGCATGGCAAGCAAGAAGGCGGGTGGTTAGCCCAGAAACAGGTGGGCGGGCCACAGTTAAATCATCCCTGAGAAGGCCCCCCTGTTACAGGCACACAACAGCAAAAGCCACTCCAGCCTCCCCACCCCTCCTAGATAAGCTACAGCTTCACCCCACTGCACCTCAGCAAGGCAAGCAGCAGCAGGGCATGAGGGCGGATGCATGCACCGGGATTAGAGATGGGTCAGTGGCAGGGGCTATGGGGAATTTTAGGGTTGTTGCAGTCCCCCCCTCCTCCATAGCCCCTGCTCCACTGCACTCTGTGGGGCAGGTGGAGCTAGGGTGCAATTTGCGCTGCAGCTGGGGCTAGCCACCCAGAGCACAGCCCTGGCTCCACCCACCCTGCAGAGTGCAGCCTAATGACATATGGCTGGGGCTAGCCTCCTGGAGTGCAGCCTGACTCAGCCCACCCCGAACACATCTGGGAGCACATGTCCACTCCCATGCCTTCCCGGACCAGTGGCGTACAGCAGCACACAGTT
>NW_005842291.1:890659-910761 GCF_000455745.1 Alligator sinensis | reverse complement strand
CCCAGCACGTCCACGCCTACATCCCACACACCCCTCCCCCCGCCCCCCTGCCTGAATCCTGCAGTCCTTCACCCCAGCTAGGCAGCTTGTCCCAGCCCCAGTCCCAATCCCTCCCTCACTGTGGAGGCATTGATCTGCCCCCCACCACACCGCTTCCCTCCCCCCTCTGCCCACCAGAACAGACTTACCAGCTGGAGGCAGCTGTGTCCAGTGTGGCTGAGGACTGCCGCCTGTTTAGTTTATGGCTGAATCTCTGAATTGGTGGTGAATCTCTCTGAATCGATTCAGACTTTTTAACGGGTCGCCCAATTTGATTTGTATTTGGAGAGTCAGCCACCAAATCAGGCCAAATCTCCTCTGAATTGAATTGGCTACCAAAGCTTTGCACAGCCCTAATAGCTATGCCTCTTTTCTACCACAGGTATTTTCCATGCTTCTGGGTTTTGCTGGTTGGTCACCTCTCCCTCCCCACCCATGCCCTTTTTTCTGCTGTGTGTCACAGTGTTTTTAAGCCACCCCAGAGGCACCAAGTGTTACCTACAGTCAAGGTTGGGAACTTTGACTGGGATGTACCAATGCTCGTGCTGGGACCAAAGCCAGACGTTCATGGCTAGAGGGTCTTGCCCCCCTGCTCAGGGTCAGACTGATCACCCTATTTGGGGTCAGGAAGGAGTTTTAGTTCATGGCCAGATTGGTATGGACCGTGTAGGCTTTTGCCTTCCTGGGGCCCCCTACCCAGGACCTCTTAAGAGTATACTGATATTTTATGGAAGCAGGACATTGGCTGCCATGGTTCCCCTACTTTACTTGTGGCAGGTTAGAGTGTTAAGTCTATGTCATGTCAGGGTTGTGGGTAGTCTTATGCAGACTCTAGATTATGGTTGTATAGGATGGTTTGGATAAGGATGATTCTGCCTCAGGCAGGGGACTGGAGTAGATGACCTGTGGAGGTCCCTTCCAGCTCTACATCTCTATGACTCTGTACAGTGAAAGAACTTTAAATAGGAAGCATAGAGGTTGTCCCTGAATAGCCTATAGGCATATGGTTAGAACATTCTCCAGAGAGTGTGTAGATACAGATCTGAACCTCCCCAGGAGGAAGAAGAAATTAAGTGCTAAGTCCTAGGCCATTACAAGATGGACAGTACAACCATCTTCTTCACACATTTTTAAAACATGGCTCATGCTCATTTTTTTTTAAAGAAAAGCTGTAGATCAGAAAAGGGATTTGAGCTGTAGATTCCACCCAGATAGAAGTGCTTAAGCCCCAAAAAAGGGACATTATTTTGTATAACAGTGAAAGTCCATGCATGCACCATGTGACTAGAGGTGAGAAGTTTCTAGAGGGTTTGAACTCTCAACCTTGATGACATCATGACCTACTTTTAAAGTCTGGGCATGTACAGTGTATAATGGTAACGCAACTGTTTATCAATGTTGATATATTAATTAATAAGGCAGTTATGATAATGTTGCTTGTATTGGTTTGAAATATAATTTAAAATACCAATCAATTCATACTATTGCCGAGGCTTGAATTTGATTGGGTATTGTGCAAAGGGCAATGATTGGACCACTGGGTGAGTGACAGATGACATAATGAGAAGGCTATAAATCCTGTCTGGAGCAGCCAGCAGGCACTCTGGGGGCTCAGACTCAGCCTCACTCTCATTCTCACTCTGGATGGATAGTCTTGACTCTGGGCTCTCGGGGTGTAGCAGTTCATCGAGTGCAGGTTCCTTGCTGTGACCTAGTCATTGGGATTTAGCTCACTGAAGCTTACCTGTTTCACATTCTTTCCTATTTGAGGTGCTGAATAGGTGCCCTTGCTTGAGGTGCTGAATAGGTGCCCTTTCCCTATTTGAGGTGCTGAATACCTATGCAGAGAAATCCTCAGGGACTGTCAGAGAATTCCTCCTGCTGACTAGGCCCAGGGTGTTCTTGCTACCGTCTGTGGTTTCTAGGTTGTCTGTGAAGTTGCATAGCAGTTAACGGTGTAGCTCACTATAATGTGTAGTTGATTGGTTGTGTGACATGGGACATTGGGTTTGGGATGTGTTTTGGGTTATTGTCTTGTCAGGGGTATTTTACTATGTTGCAGCTTGGGTGTTATGGGAATATTGCACTGGGTAGTTGTTGCATGGGTTTTGTTGTGTAATACAGCTTATATTGCTCAACCTACCTGTGTTGTAGTGTGTAGCTACTCTTTCTAACTCTGAGTAGGATCGGGCAGTAGATCAATGATCGGGAAAATTAACTTACTTCAATGCTCCGAACCCGACTACCTGTGGGTCATAGAGATTAACGACACCTCTGTATTGGCATCTCCATGGGCAGTCCTTCAATTTCAGATATGGCCAACTTAAGCATTTATTTCATAGACAACTTCTCACTTGGCATGCCAGTTATAAGTAACTTCCTGACCAGTGTTCCAGTGGTTTCAGAGCCTATTCCAAGGTCCCTGCACCTCTCCTTGCAAGCCTACACAAATACCACAAAGTTAGAGTTCACTCTATTGTAATACCTAAATGTCTTTGCTAAAATAAGCCCCTAATACTTAAGTACATAATTCTGCTCCAAAGTATATGATGCCATGTTTCCCTGCATCAAAGAACAAGCGAATGGTTGTGGATGTGGGAGCTAATAGATAAGCAAATTTTGGTTGGATGCCAAACAAATTATAGAGGAATCATTTAAGTGAGAGCCATTCATACGCTGGAGAAGCAATTTCCTTGTATCAAATGTTCAATCAATACTGTTAGAGAGGTCAGCCTTCTCTAGACTACTCTGTATGTTGACACTTGGTGTATGTGACATTTCACGTATTTCTGTCATGCAACTACTGCATTCATACAAAGAAAAAACATTCACTCATTGTTACTGTTTCTTATTGCTATTATTATCAGGGAAATGAGAATCCTTGTCAGGGACCAAGGAATCTACCAGGAATTGTACAGAACTAAAAATGTTGTCTCAAAGATGGCATTAATTCTTAAGTATGTCACTACCACATTTTTAGAGACTGGGTTCCTTGGATGCAAGAGCTGGCATTTCTATTTTTTTTACTAAAATGAGGCATGAGTCATGGAAAAGGAAGTGTTAAAAATTCAGGGGATGAGGAAGGGAATAGGGATAGATTAGAATCTTATGATCAAACAAATTTATCCTACCATGGTGAATTTAGGATTGAAGGATTATAACAATATAGTCCTCTTAATGTGTGTCTTTAAAAAGACACTGCAGTAATTTAGTGACCAGGGAAGCAGTAAATGCAAGTAATTTTTATGGGGGTAATTTCAGACGGATAGGAAATGACTTGTCATCTAAACACCCTGTCTGACTTCCCAGATCCCACCACAATGAAAAAAGGCAATTAACTGATGGATTTAAAACTTTTGAAAAGCTATTCTTCAGTGTCAACTGGTTTGAATTTTTTTTTCCCCAACAAGAAAAGCTTGCGAGGGTGGGGTAATGCTCAGATATTAGTTTGCTTTCAATGTAGCCTTTCTTTTCTCAACAATTTCTTCCCTAATAAAGAAGGCCAGATACTTATCTGACTACAGGACTTTCTAATACTTCCGTCACTTGGAGTGAAAAATCTTTCAAAAAGTTTATAACCAATACAGAAAGTCATGGTAAACTAACTTACTGCTTCAAGTAAGCATGCTAAAACATGAAAATCTTATATTTAAGGAGTCAAACTTTAAACTTCTGCTCCCTGTACAAGGTCATGAAAAAAATAAAGGTGTGCCTTTTCAAGTCTCCAGCCTCATAGAAAATTAGGGTTGGAAGGGACCTCACAATCATCTAGTCCAACCACCTGCTCAAAGCAGGAACATCTCCAACTATAGCATTCCAGCCAACACTTTGTCTACCCAGGTTTTAAAAACCTCCAAGGATGGAGGTTCCATCACCTCTCTATGTAACCTATTCCAGGGCTTTACTACCCTCCTACTGAGAAATTTATTCCCAATATCTAACCTAAACTTCCCTTGCTGCAACTTGAGACAGTTACTCCTTGTTCTGTCATCTGCCATCACTGAGAACAGTCAAGCTCCATCCTCTTTGGAACCATTCTTCAGGTAGTTGAAGGCAGCTATTAAATCCCCTCTCAGTCTTCTCTTCTTCAGACTAAACAAACCCAGTTCCCTCAGCCCTCCTCAGAAGTCATATGCCCCAGCCCCCTAACCATTTTTGCTGCTTTACACTGGACTTTCTCCAATCTGTTCACATTCTTTCTGTAGTGTGGGGCCCAGAACTGGACACAGTACTCCAGATGTGGCTTCACCAATGCCATATAGAAGGGAATAATCACTTCCGTCAATCTGCTGGCAACACTCTAAATGTAGTCCAGCGTGCCATTTGCCTTTTTCGCAACAATGGCACATTGTTGGCACATATTCAGATTGTTGTCCACTGTAACCCCCCAGTCACTTACTGCAGAGCTGCTGCTTCACCAGTCAGTTCTCATCCTGTACCAGTGCATAGGATTGTTCCATACTAAGTGCAGGCCACTACACTTGTCCTTATTGAATTTCATGGACAGGTCCAGACAAGTATGCACGTGTGATATGTGGTGCCACAGATTCCGGTGTCAAAAAACCCCATGCCTGAAAAATGTGGGACAGCAGACATGGAAGCAATTTGCGCTGCCCGAAACTGCAGCCTGGCAGGCCAGAGTTATACTCCAGCTGCTAGCTAGGCCCCCTGCTGCTGGAGCCCAGGAGGCCTCCAGGACCCCAGGTAAGGCTGCCGGGGCCAGCTCAGGTGCTGGCCCCAGCCCTCTCCCTACTTCACCCAGGGCAACTTGCTGAGCATCAGAGCGCGCATGCACAGGCATTCCCTGGGGATAAGTAGCAGCAGCACAATATGTGCAATGGCACAATATTTGTCTCTGAGGAAAAACATGTGAACACTTGTCTGGACATACCTCAAAATATTTCTTTTGGTCCAATCCTCCAATTTATCTAGGTCGCTCTGAATCCCAGCCCTACCTTCCAGCATATCTACTATTCCCCTGCTGACTGTTCATTCCATCCTATCTTCCAGTTTGTTAATAAAGATATTCAACAAAACTGGATCCAGAACTGACCCCTGTGGCACTCCACTTGACAGTGAGCCAGGTGGCTGCCAACTAGACATTGAGCAATTAATTACTACCCTTTGAACCTGACAATCTAGCAAGTTTTCTTTCCACCTTACAGTCCATTCATTTAACTCAAGGTGAGCAGTTACTTGGGCTGGCAGGCCAATTAATAAGTTCCAGTGATCTGTCAAGGGCCACACCTCTGTCTCCCTTTTCCTGTCCCTGCCTCCCAGGGCTTTGACCAGCATGGAAGCCTGAACCAGTTCACAGCTTTAGCATGCCCCCCACCCCACCTGTCCAAAACCAGAGTCTTACCACCTGAAACTTCAGTACCCCGCCCCAAGTCTGGACCTGGCAGCTGCTAGCCAAGTCCACAGCTGGCCAAACAGCTGGCAGCTTCTAGGTTACAGCTCCAAGCATAGGAGGTGTAGGGGGAGGCAGTGCAAGGTATGCTGCAGCTGCATCTGCTTTTAGACTGGTAGCAGCCCTGACCAAGACAGAGAGATGCTGTTGCGTGTTTCTAATCTATATGCAACAGGTGCTACATGAAGCTCAATTTAAAACATAAATAAAGGTTAATAGTCTAAATGGGTATGCATTACAAAAGGAACAAGAAGGAGATAGAAAACAATAGTGAAAGTGATACAGGAAATTAATACCTCTCTCATAGCCACAGGCCAAATTTACAGGAGAACTCTTCTCTGAAAGGAAGTTGGTGGTTTTTGAGTTCTTTGGAAAAATATAGCCCTGCCTCTTGGCCTGGAATGTATAAACAATTCAAGCCCAGTAACTCATCCTGTTAAATGTCTTTACATCAAAACTGATTGGAAAAAAAGAACACAATGGACTGATTAATCTTTCAATGAGACATTGAGGAGTGAAAATAAAGTTCCATGCATAAACTTTTGATAACACTGCCAGGTTTTTCTGTCAAGTGACACATTTGAAAATGACATGCCAAGTCTTTACTGCAATACAGTTTATTATTTGGAAGTGCTCTTTTGATAATCTGGGTGAGAAGTATATTCCACAGATGAACTCATATTGAACATGGGGTATACAAACCAGTTCTCCAAAGCTAAACCTCATTAACATATTTGTACTAACCTAGATTGTAAAAGCAATACTTTTGTTAATACCTTTAAAAAAGCTATTGATGGAGAATTAGTAATTCTTTGACTTTTTCTAAACTTTATTTGAATTTATTTTCATTTTTAAACTCTAGTCTTAATATTAACTTCATTTTTGCAGTTAAACCAGAAAGATAAGACTTGGGGAGGGAAAAAAAGACTTCTAATCTTTACAAAAACATACACCAATACACTACAAGTACTTGAAAAATGGAGAACAAAGTAATTCTGACATTTCCCTTTCCTGATTCTTCCCTCCACCCTCCCTCTTTATATTCTTGTGTTACAAAAGGTTTTAAATTCTAACCAGCACTACAGTGCATACAAATGCAGTTGTCTTTGTTTAATACTGTTTTACCTGTCAAAACAATTGATTTGATGAATAGATTGAAAGGCTGTCTAGCTTCACTGTAGTTTCCGGAATAGTACCTTTAGCTGTTGCCAAGATGCTTTTTATTAGCTTTTCACAAGAATAAAACTGACCCTTGTTACACCTACTACAGCAATTTAAAATCTTAGGGAGGTTACAAGTCATCTAATCTAACAACAGAATTAAAATACCACAAGTCGGAGCACCTTTTATGGTTTTCAAGTTAACTTATACGCAGACTGAAAAAAAAAAAAAAAAGAAAAAAAAAGGCAAAGGCGTGAAGGGAAAAAAAAGTGCCCTATCAAACTCAGTTGTGAAGAAGTCTCACAAACCCAAGAAGAGTTTGTGCTTTTTTGTTATAAGACCAAGAGTGCTAGAGTTACATTTGCTTTAGTAATTTAAAACTTTCATCTATATCCTAGTTTGTGATACTGCAAGACAAAACTAAAAACATAGGATAATGCAACAGAAAAAAGTATTGCGTCACAGTGAAACTATTCAAGGCTGTAAAGACAAGTTTGCATATATTTAGTCTATTAATATCCTCAACAGTAACTAGAAATTAATTCCATGGAACCCCAAAAATGCAGAGCTAGAAGAAACCTCATGGAATTATCTACATCCCCAATAGGTGTCTGTCTAACTTATTCTTAATAACAATGAAAAACATTCCACAACATTCATAAGTAGTCTGTTACAAATGTTTCACCACCTTAACAGTTAGAAAGTTCTTCCTTATATAGTTCACTGTACCAAACTCTTCTTTGCTATAAGTTAAGTTGACTTTTTATTTGCCCTTCCCAAGTAGCTGCAAAGAACAAATGGTAATTATTCCACTTAAACTTTTTACATATTCAATATGAATGTCCTATTCCAGTCTTCTCTTTCCTGAAGAAAATCAATTCCTTTCCTCAGTCATGTTTTCTATATCCCTTATTCATACTACTCTGTTCTGAACTCTCTCCATTTTTCAGTATTTTACAAGTGCAGTGTCACAAACTAGACACTGTACTTAAGCTGAAGCCTTACAAGCACTGAATAGAGCACAGCAATTGCCTCCCAGATCCTGCATATGACATTTATGTTAAAACATCATACTTTGATATCTGGCTTTTTGCAAAAGATTTACACATTGGATGTATAGTTTTGTAACTGGGCACTTTATTTCTTCTTTTGTGTAGCACTTCACACTTGTTTTTATTGAATACTGGATTTTATTGAATCTTGTGGATTTCAGACTATCAAATTGGTAAAGATCATTTGGAAGAGAAAATCAGAATTCAAAAGTGCTAGCCAATCCCATGCCACAGGTAAGTGCCACTTACAATTCTAGAAGTTCATTGCCTGTTCTATTACCTGTTATTAATGAAAGTATTTAATAAAACTGGGATCAAAGAAAAATCCAAGGAAGCCACACTTGATATGTCTCCCAGTTTGATAGCTACACTGTGAAAATTACTCCTTGAAAGTAACATTTGAATAATTATTTAACTAGTCATGCATCTACTTGATTGTGATTATAATTCCATAGTTTGCTAATGACAGAGGAGACATTCTTGATTGAAAGCAAAGCTATATCACAAGCTGTCTGACTTATCTGGTAGGCCACCTACCTGTCCCATTTTTTTTCTCTATTTAAATTATTTTTAATAGAATCACTTACAGATTTGGGGCTAAATTCAGACTATCGATGGTAATAGGTTTCTACCAGTATATTAGGACATAATTTGGACCAGTGTCATCAAAATAGGCAATCAGTAACATTATGTTGCTCATATTCTTGCATTTCCAATTAAGGGAAAAAAATCTTATTTTGGAGTAAAACTATATAAACCTATGTGTGACAGGAATTCCTAACAACTTCCCAGTCCCATTCACCAAGAAAAGGAGGAGAAAATACATTGCTGGCTTCTGTACAAACTGTACCAGAACAATGTCGTTTTGGGCTGCAGGACAGAAGCACTGTGGCTAACTAACTGGATAGCTAGGAAGAATACATCTACTGGTTCTCATAAACACAAAGCGGAAGGATTTGGAAAGCCTTTCCTGCCTGCAAGTGAAAGACTGCCAGGGAGAAAAGCTTGGAGACCAGATATAGACTTTGTCTTTTTGGATCCTGCTGCATGCATTATACTAGTGACCTCAAGGGATGCTAGACTGACCCAGGAATTCTGATATTTTTAACCTTTCTTTCAGCAGCTCAAGTAGACAATGGGCAGAAAGGTTGTAATATTCATTAGATCCAAACTGGTAAGTACTCGTAGTAGGTACTCATTCAAAAAGGGTCTGATTTCCTGGCAAAACAACATTAGGAACCTTGTTCACTTACAGTTTGGTACAGCAAGCAAAGAGCCCCTCTTTCCCACCTCATTAACCTTTGTATGAGGAAAGGATGTAGTGATCCTAGCAACAATCCTGGACCAAGTTAAAGAGGTGATTGAGCTAATGGAAAAATGCTCCACTAGGTAGGACAGATTACAAAAGAAAGATAAATCTGCACTGGACAAATTACTGCCAGGTAGTTCCCACGTGTGCCACTACATAAAGCTACTGCTTGCTCAAACTACATTTCTGATGGAGTGCCTTTCTTCACACAGGGTCCAGGGCAATTACTCCAATGATTTTAAGGTACTTATTGCAAGGGCTCATGGCCCAAGCATGCTTGTGGCAACCACTGGCATTTCCTTATTTTACATGCAAGTTAATGATCCATGTTGCTCTTTCTTGGTTTCACTTATAAACTGCTGTACAGTTAACTACCACTAAGGGGGCCATGTTCATCGCAGAATGCCACTATTCAAATAAATCTTGCATAACTGAAAACCAGTTGAATAAGTTCACGTATCTTAAACATTAAATATCCCAAACCCAGGTTCAGATTCTTCCATTGTAAACAAGTGTTATGATCTAGGTATACAGGATTTCTCCCCTCGCCCATGAATGCTAAGAAAAAAACTGTAAAAAAGACCAGCATTTTAATGAAGTTACTATTTAAATTATAAAATTCTAATATCCATTCATGTTCTTACATGCTCTGTTTATTTTCAACTTGTTCTCATTTGAAGAAAAATCACAGAAAAACAGGGTTGACAGGGAACTTAGGAAGTCACTTAGTCCCACTCTGCTCAAGGAACGATCAACCCTGTCTAAACCATCCCAGCTGAGTGTTTGTCTTAAACACTGAAATGGGAGACCATAATTTCTCCAGGTAGTCTGTTCCAGTATTTAACCATCTTTATTAGTTAAGATAGTGGGTCTCAACCTTCTTAGACATCCCTCCATAATTAAGTTTAGCAGCACCCCACTTCAAAAATGAGTTTATTTATTACAGTGTGTAAAATACATACATACATATTTGTAACAAATTAATCTATTATGTTAGCCACAGATATGGTCATGGAGAGAGACATCCTCTACCATAGATGTCTACCGCCTTCTGCATTCGCATTATGCCATCTCCTTTACCTCATCTGCCCCAGATTTGACCTCAGGGCTCAAGAGACAAGGAGATGACATGGCTGAAACACAGAGCTGGGAAAGCAAGGAAGTAAGGGCCATGTCATGACCTCAAGAAGTGCCCACCACTCCAGGGGAAGCCCAGACAGGTTCCTCTACTTCCCAGGTCAAATACTGGTCTTTGCCTGCCAGGCATCTGAGGGCACAGCTCACCCCGCATGCTGAAAGTCTGGGAACCAAATCCCAGCTAAGGGAATTGGCACTGGAGTCTGGAGCACTGCTGCTCTACCCCAGCAGGGGCAATGGCATGGGTGGCAACTACTGCAGTGTAGGCTGTCTGACTTCCTAGAGATGTAACAAGTGAGGCTACTGCTCTGAGACAGTGTTTCTCAAAAGGTGGTGGGTACTCTCACACATCCCTATTGCCATGGTGCAGCTTGCCCCATCATGTCCCTCTTCTCTGCCCTGCTCCGTGAATTTCTCAGAACCCCTCCACAACACCCAAGCTGCTTGCCCTTTCTAACTTGTGCCAAGGGCTGCTCATAGGATGCCTACTGCAGCCATTGCTTACTCTTGCTGCAATTTCTGTAGACCACAGCAATGGTCAGCAAGCTGCTCTGAGCAGGCAAAGGGGACCTCTATGGGGATGCAAGGGTGAACACCGAAGTTTGGAAAATGCAGGCCCAGGGCACAAGCAGACAGAGGAAACTTAGGAGGGTACTGATCCTCTAAGTCAGTACCTGGGGTTTCTGCCGCCCCCCCCCCACCAAGCCCCACCTCGTTCTCCCTAGTTACACCACTGAGACCTCCCTTTAAGCCAGGCTGCAGTAGCAGATCCTCCTACAATAGCCATTTCCTGGTCCAGCCTAAAACTGCACCTGTAGGAAACAGATGCAAAGGCAGTTTTAAGTGGCATAACCATGCCAAACCCTCAAAAGGGTCTCAAAGTCCCTCAGTCAAGAACCAAAGTGGTTAGGATGTTCTTCCTAACATCCAACATAAATTTTTCTATTTCGAATTTAAGATCATTACTTCTTGACCTGCACCCAGTGGACATGACGAGTGTCACAACCTCTTCATAAACATCTCAACATATTTTAAGGCTTTTGTTTAATTTCTTCTCAGTATTTTTTCTGAGGCTAAAAATTTTAGTTTTTCCAGACTTTCCTTGTAAATCATATCTCCTAGACCAATAGTTGGCAACCTTTCGCCACCACTGAAAGCTGTTCATGACCTAGCCTATAAAATGGGCCACAAATCCCTGGACTGCCCTAGCAAATCAGCATATACTGAGGAGAAAAAAGATGGGGGGAAAGCATGTGCTAGGACCTTGGGGGTATGTTGCAGTGAATGGAATAAACAGGAAATACCCCTGTCTTAGATCTGTAATAATTTCTGTTTCTCTCCACTGGAATAGTTCCAATCCATCTATGTCTTTCTTGAAGTATGGTGCTCAAAACTGGGCACAGTACTTTAGGTGAAGCCTCAACGCTGAACAGAGTGGAAGAATCACTTCCCTTGACTAGTATACAACACTCCTGATAATGTTAACAGCATACTGGGCACAATGATTATTAATATTTACTCTACTATAATCCCCATAAGCCTTCTCTGCAACACTGCAGCCTAACCAGTACTTTTCCAATTTGTACATGTATATTTTATTTTTCCATCCTTAGTACATTACTTTGTACTTGCCCTTACTGAATTTAATCAGATTATTTTGGACCATTTCCCTAATTTATCAAGGTCATTTGAATCAAAATCCTCATTTCTAATATGTTTGCCACCCAATCCATCTTGTTGTCATCTACAAATTTGCTAAGTGTGCACTCATTTCCATCTACCAAGTCTTTCATGAAAATGTTAAATAGCATTGGATGCAGGACAAACTCCTAGAGAACCCTACTTGATACCATCTCCAAGTCAGGCACTGCATCACTGATGACTATACTTTCATCATGATAATCCAATAAATTATTCACCTACTTTACAACAGTTTCATCTAGATATTATCACAATAAAGTGATTGTCTATGTTTTGTTCCCAAAAGAAAATTACAGCTCAGTAATAAGTCTGAACAACCTTACTAAGCACAGAGGTCAAAGAAGTTATTGCATTCAACTGTAATGAGAGTGGTCCTGGTTTTCTCTGTTTAAAAATTGCATATACTCTGTTTTTAAAAAGCCCCAAATCTGCATTTTTCTGCAATTAAAATGAAATGTCACTATATATAGGTATCAATTTAACACAGTTTTATTGATATATTTACAATTTTAAAGCAATTTGTAAGCCTACCATGCCTCTATTATTATAATAAAATAAACTAACATAACCCTGCAACCTTCTAGTTAACACACAATTCCATATATGCAATAACTATGCAGAACTTCAGTCCTCTTCACCTAACTGACTCCAAATAGGATAAACAAGTTATATTACGCAAACATGACATATTATACTACTAAACCAGGGTTGCTCAAACTCCAGTCCCTGGGCCAAATGTGGCCCATGAGGCTTCCCCCACATCCAGAAATTTGGCAGCATGGGAACAGTAGCCATTAATATGAACACCGTCTGCCCTACCAAATTCCCAAGCTCCCTTCCGCCACTCTGGGGCAGGGGTAGGGTCACTCCCCACACATGCCCTCCCCACAGGGCCTGGCCCCTAGCCAGCCCCACACACCCCATTCCCCTGTGGGGCTGGCTTAGGGCCAGCTGCTCCCTGTCCTCCTCCATGTGTCTGAATGGTGACCACCGTGCCAGCTCCAGGCACCAGATGGCAACCGCCAGCAATGGATGGGATACTGTCATCAGGCCCACAGGAGGAAAGTTTAGTACAGAGGTTTTCCTCGAGTTAAGTAGATAGGTATGTCTCCAGGTTAATCTCTCTATGCATCAGACCTAAACATACTACTAAAATACTTAATGAAAGCCATCCAACTTGAGAAGAAAAAAGTTGTATCAGCTATTACAAAGGGAGTCATCTCATAGGCAGCGCACCAGCAACACAGGAGGGAATCAAGACAGCAGCACCCAGAACACCAACATCATTAACTTATCATAATACTACCTATCCCATTCCAAAATTCCTGTACTCTCCAAAGGCCTGAACTTCTACCCAGAGAAACAACCTGACAAAATATGAATATTCAGAGAAGTAGAAGAATGCTTTGACTGACTTCTGAAAAAAGCTACTTCCACAACCATTACAGAACTGCTTCTGACAACCCTCCTGCCACAACAGATAAGCAAGAATAAAACATTGGACTGTATACCTCCCAAAGGACATAAGTGTACATTTGACTCCTAAATCAACTGTTTCAGGAAGAAAGCTGACAGTGATAGTCTCAACAAAAGCCTGGGCCATGACATCTTCTCTCCCTCAGACAGAAAAGCCATAGAATCCCTAAGATCCAACAACAAAATAGTAATCAAACCAGTGGACAAACACGAGGCTATAGTAATCCTCAGCTGTCAAGACTACATCAACAAGGTCAGACAACTCTAAAACTAGCTACTTCAAAGAACTTGGGGAAGGCTCCATACCAGTATTTGCTCTAGAAATGAAAAATAATCAAATCCTTATTACACCAGAATCAGGAAGAATTAATTTCTACTGATCTTCAACTCTCCTAGCCCAGAAACTTTCCATATGCTCCCAAAGATTTAAAAATAAAGTAACTCTGGCAGACCCATCATATCCAACTAGGGTACACTCACTAAAGAACTGATCATGGTTTATAGAAAGTATCCTGAAACCACTTGTTACCCAAAGAGCAAGTGTTCTATAAGAAAATAGACTTCCTCAACAAAATCCAGGAGACCAAACCCCTACCAAGAAAGCCTAACTTGCAATCATGGATGTCATTAGCTTGTGTGCTTAACAACCCACACCATGAAGGCACAGCTGCCTGCCTGAAAATACCTACAAAAACATGGACTACATTTAGAGTCTGCAACAGCATGTGGCCCAAATCATCTACTTCACCCTTATCCATAACAACTTCACTTTCAACTATCAACACTTCCTCCAAATCATGGGCACAGCTATTGCCACAATGATGGCCTCTCAATATGCTAACCTTTTCATGAATTACCTGGAGGAGGAATTTTAGAAGGCTACACTATACCTGCATTACATAGATATTTTTATCAACTAGACTGAATGCCTGGACTCACTTATGGACTCCCATGATGGGTTTATCACCCCTCAATTGAGCTCTCTGGAATATTCCAATGCTAACATCCACTTTTTAGACACCATGATCACATTTGGGATGTCATCCTACAAACCACCATATACAAAAAACCAGTGGACCACTACAGCATTTGAACCAAAAAGAATACTTGCATCTGAACCAAAGACATACCCACTTGGTCAGCTTGAAATCTCCCTTACAAAACAAGGGCACTCTAGTACAAAAATAGACTGTATCCTTGAACGTATCACCCAAATACCCTGCAGTAACCTACTACTATAAATAAAAAGAACCCCTGCCTTGTGACCACAAACCCATGGTGGTGATCTACCACACCACGCTTCTTCATTAGAAGAATGATCAAACAATTACATCCTATACTCAACAAAGATTAGACCTTAAGGGAAATACCCCTTCTGCTTCTGGCTTTTAAACAACCCACATAGCCTGTCACAACTCATCAGAAGCAAACTCACAACCATCCACCAGGCATCAAAATAACTTTGCCTTAAAAATAGATGCAAAACCTGTCAACACCCCCCAACAATAAGCCAATGGATCCTACACATGCATTTCCCAAAATACCATATATCTGATCCATGTTCTCACGGCAGCTACGTGAGTAAAACTAAACAGCAATTACACACCCAAAAAGACTCCCAGGAAAAAATTTATAGAAGGACAGAGGCACAAACATAAATAGGAATACATTTTTCACAGAACATCCACTCCCCTTCTGGCCTCATGAGCCTCACATTCAAAATAAAGATGTCAAACTTTGTAACCAGGTGCATGGCTCAGTGGCAGGAAGAGCACAGCTGCAGGCAGTTAAGTGATAGCTTAAAGCAATGAGTGCCTGGCCCAAAAGAAGTTAAAAACTCCCAGAGAGCAGAATTGAGGAACAGATGGAAGAGAGTGGTACTGAGGAGGCAGCCTGAGCTATGGTATCTTCTCTCTCAGTCTGAGGAAGGACTGTACCTATGAGTTAACCCTTTGTTGACTGTATAGTTGTTTATGTAAATGCTTGCTTTGTTATGGATATTGTTTTCCTTGTAGGGACATGTTTGCCCCAGGAAAAATACAGTTGAGTGATAACTTGCTACAAATGTCTTTAAAAGGTGAATTTGGGAATAAAAATTCTTAAACTGGCTAGACAGTCTAAACCAAGGACTAAACACAGACATTGACTGCATTCCATACTATAAGTTGGTTCCTAAAATATTTTCTTCACACTACAGTTGATAACAACTCTCTTCCCTCTAATAGGTCTTTAATCTCCCATCAATCAAGTTTTTCTTCCACTAATTGGAAGCAGACCCATGGGTCTGCTACCCATGGGAATTCCTTCCTTCTCTAATCTTGCAGCACTACCCACTGGTTTTTAATCATCTCTGTGCCAGCTTCTTTCATCAGACTTGATGAAGAATGCCTTGCATAGGAAAGCTGGTCTAACTTTTTATCCTAACCATACAGCTGGCTCAAAAATACATAAATATCACCCACAATAATCCTTGCTTCTCACATACTTCCTGAACTATCACAGCTACAGCATCACAACACTGCTACCAGGACAACAGCAAAGGCATTGACATATTCTATCAACATTTAACCAAGTTTATACTGCAACATTCTTAGGTAACAATATAGCTTTCAGAGCACATCACCCTACATCAGGTGTCAGATGTATCCAGAGCAAAAGCTAGAATCTACAGAACAAAGATTAGGACACTGAAGTTGTGGTATCTGAGCTACTCTATCTTTTTGCCTTATAACCCCTTAGAAATAAACAAACACCAGCCTAAGAAGGCAGGGTAGCATATTCAATTTATAGGTTAACAAGTCATCAAGATACTTAGTAATCAGTTTAAATGTCTTGCATTTTATCTTTTTAAAAATCTTTAATTTAAATGCATACCCTCATTATCCAGCCATCTATAGTAGGCAGGCAGGCAGATAGATGGTATGTTTATGTAGTAAGTTTAAACAGTCATAAAATGGTTCACAAGTATCATATCTATAACATGCCACTTTTGTAACATTGTTGGGCACCATAAAACTGTCTTTTTAAAAAAAAAACTGTCCTATCCCTCACTTACTAGAAGAGAAAATTTTAACTAGATTTGGCTAGCACTCCTGCATTAGCTAGCTTTTAAGTCTTTCAATTGGTATGAATGGTTGGGGCATTCAACTGTTAATCGAAGCACCGACGAAAGCCTATGGTCTTAGGGCCAGGACGGTACTTCAGTTCAGAAAAGTGCTATCTGAATCATCCCTCCTTCATCCTAAGCATATTCTTAAATCACAAGTCAAGCTCAAGTAATTTATAAACAAGGGTATTTGCCTAATGCCTTAATTTTAGTCATTAAGTAATTCAATTCCTAGACTCAACAACAAATCTTTTTCAACTCAGTGAGGAAATGAGATGTAGGTGACCTTTACGCCACCATAATTCACATTTTAACTACATTCAGAATTTTCATAAGTGCACACAACTCTGTTTTTATTTTTATATGTAATGAGGTTTAAAAATGTTAGCAAAAATATAGCATTCACAGCACAAGTTAACTCTGGTCCTTTTAACTTACTAGCTCCGTTAGATTTTTTTCAATACTAGATTATATTCTATTCCAAAAGAGTTTTGTTTTTTTAATGTGATATTATAATATAAAGGCTATACACCTAATCTTCCAGCTGTCTTGCACAAGCATTAAGTCTGCCATTTAAAATTTAAGTTCACAAAGGAGGAATGTCTGTAACTTTTTTCCATACAGAAGTCATTTTGTTTCTATTCCCAATATATTTCCCTTGACAACATTAGTTCCTTTAAACCAATTATAGCAACAGCATCTACTAGTACCAGTTTTGCCAAGTCAAAGCAGTCCAGGGGAACAGAGTTCCCTAGAGTATGCTGGCCTTTTTAATGGTTTACTTATAACTATTTAAAAAAAATATATCGGTCTGTGATGGAGTACATATTAGGCCTGCGTGCAGCTTCAGTCACTGATTTGATTTAGCCCGATTCAGTGGCCGAGTCTCCAAATCTGAATCTAATCAGAAGACCCTTTAATCTCTCCGAATCGAATCAGAACCCTCTGAATTGATTCAGAAAGATTAATGATTCAGACAAACACTGCTTTAAATTTTTTTTCTACATACCTGAAGGTACCAGGTGGCTCGTGAATACTGAGATGGTGGGGCAGATGGAGTGTCCCATGGGAGTGTGGTGGGGTCCCCAGTGCACTTGGTAGCAGACCCAGAAGTGGACCAGAAGCATTTCCGGTCCACTTCTGGGTCTGCCAGGGAGCATGTTGGGGGACCTCCTCCCCCGCCCCCTGGCTCGGCAACTGGTGCCTCTGATGTCTGGGGGGAGGCACCCAGGGTCCCCCTGAGGCTGATCACTGAGCCAGAAGTGTGCAGGGGGGCCCCCAGTGCGCTCAGCAGCAGACCAGAAATATTCCGGCCCACTTCCAGGTTCACCACTAAGTACGTGGGGGAGCCTCCCCACGCTCCTGTGGGGTGCTCCATCTGCCCCACCATTGCAGCATTCACAAGCTGTGCCTGATACCCCAAAGTATGTAGAAAAAAAAAAAAATAAAACTTTTAAAGCTGTGTCTATTCTCCAAATCAGCACTGAATCTTCAGATTCGGCCAAATCGAATAGAGGACAATGATCCAAATCAACTAATCAAATCACTGTCTCAGATTCAGGCCAAATCTAAATCGAATACAGCCCATTTTGCACACCCCTACTGCATATTTATACACTGAAGAGTCTATTTATTATCATCCATCATCAGAAACTTCTATTTGACAAGGTTAATGCAGTACATTACTATCTTATTAAAAAGCAGGAATAAACGCTCATTAAAAAGGCAATGGACAAAAAATAAAGGGGACCAAGTAAAGGACAAGCTGCATTCCACTGAATTTCTAAATTCCTCTGAATTAAGAGTAAAAAAAGTCTCACACTGGGCCCAACAGTAATAATTGCATTTGGTGCAAGTTGGCTGAAACTCAGTCCAGTTGTGATTCAATCCAGAAAAGATAGACATGAAGCTGATAAATTGAGGCAGCCATGAAAAATGGGGTGGGGTGGGGTGGGGTGGGGAACAAACCTGTGACTTACTAAAACCAGTATACAAGTAGGGAACTGCGGGGTAGCCACCCCTGCAAAAGGTTCGAGAGAACTCCCCACCCCACCATCTGTATGTGTTGGGAAACTGTGACAAATAATGTTAGACTTGAACCTTGCTGTTATCTACACTTGACACCTCAACATTAAAGACTGCATTTTTTACTACATGAAGCTATTTAGAATTGAAGCTAAAATAGAATGTAGCAGCATGCTTTAAGCATTCTCTTGTTATGAGTAAACTGCACCAGTGTTTGAGGATCTACATGAGCTGCTGCTAGTTCCCAAGTAGATATCATGGGCATTTATACATGTGCTCAAGGGGGCATGGGAGAGGGTAAGGCACTTTAAAACAACTCTGAGAACTGCTCCTATTAAAGCGCCCAGAGCATCATGTGTATCAGCATCCCCACTGAAAAATGGCAAAGGCTTTTTAACTAAAGCTCATCGAACAAGCTTTAGTTAAAACCACCCCCACTGCCATGTTTCAGCACGGGGATGCTGATGCACATCATGCTGGAGTCTGCTGGATCACAGTAATTACCACACTCCAACAGACTAGATTAATCAAGTCTGCTCCAATGCACTGTAATCACAGTGCATTGGGGCAGCCTCAATGCATGTATATAGGTGTCCCTTGGTATTAAGTTAAAATTGTGAAGTCTTAAATAATGTAATTATTTGTTTTTCTGATATCATCTTTCTTCCTTTGCTCTAATATCATGTTCATCAAGTAGGATTCTCAAACTGCAGAAAAAGTATTTCCCATGAAGGGCCTTAGATCCTCGAATTTACCTACCTTATCAACTTGTTGACCAGAACAAGTTTGTCCGATTTCAGATAACACCAGTTAATCCTGGTATTTTTCCCACGTTTTCCAAGGAGAGGATAAAAAAAAAAAGTTTTGGTAGTACTGACAACTTTGTCTTTGATAGTTATTTTGAGGCTGGTACTTACTTATTTTGAAGAGAGAAACAGGCTACTGATTTTATTATTTAAAGAAATACACACATCATTTTGCACATAAATTGAAAGAGAAAAAAAAACACAATATAATTACTAGTTCACTTTGGCATTTACTGAAGTTTATTGCATCAGCAGTATTGTTACTAATATTAAATTAAACACATCCATACTTGTTTTTATATATTTAATGGATTGCTACAGTACTGCAACCTTATAGCACAGCCTAAAGAATGAAGGAAAAAGTGAGACAGTAGTTCACTCAGTTTGCTAATTAACAGTAATGTAAACATGCATTGGCACTAAGAGTTTAATAAAAATTGGATTGTGGCTACTTCCTGAGGCTTATGTGGTATCTGTAGCATTGCATCACAGCATGGGATATCAGAACAGAGTGAGACTGTTTACCCTGTCAATCACTTGTCAATCTACACAGTTCTCTACAAACACCCCTTGTATTTGTAAGCTGTTTCACCAACTGCAGTAATTAAAAATTTTTAACACAATGATAGACACATTTTGCAAATCTACCAAATTACAGCTACTAACATTCACAAGGAACAAAAAGTAATGTCATGGATACTTTTGTGCATCTGGGGGGGCAAAAAAAAAAAAAAAAAAAAAAATCACATGTTCAAAAACGTAAAAATGTCCAATTATCTGGATCACAGATTCATTTTTCAAAACACTTCTTCCAATTGTAGAATACTTGTATAAAGTCTGGATAAGACTTTTTTCTTTTTTTGAAAATGAATTGTAGACC
>NW_005842291.1:888910-890649 GCF_000455745.1 Alligator sinensis | reverse complement strand
CCTTTAAAATGCAGTCTCACACACTACAGAAATCCAACAGACTATGAAGTCTTCAGCAAGGATGTAGAATGAATGGGGGTAGGGCGGGGGGAAGAGAGGCTAGGGAAGATGGCTAGAGTCTTCTCTTCCTCCAAAGAAGGTATTTTAGGCATCTCAAAGAAGGGTGTTTGGGTCATACAAAACCCCAAGAACAGTAAAGACACACACACACACACACACACACTATATGAATGTTTTATTTCCCCTCAAGAAACCAAGAAAAGAAATTCTACACACCCAAAAATCCAATAACTTAAGGATAGATAGAGCATGCTTAAACATTATTTCCCTAAAGCCATTGACAAGTAATACCAGAAGAAAGTGTCATTACAAATGATCACTGCTGCAATCTTGTCCGTTAAATTGTGCCCTATCCCTCTGGACAAGGATCTTTCATTGATATGTGGTGTTAAGAATAGAGTTCTACCCATTATGAAGCTTTCAAAGTGCCCTGAAACCTTTAAGAGGCTAATTCCAAGTCTACTGAATTTTCAATATGATTTTGTCAATTTATGAGTCATGACAGGAAATAAGACTTCTTATAAGTTATCATCCTGTGTATTATGACTTGGGAGTCATGTTTGACTTAACACTGTTTGAGGACCATTTTGAGAGACATGGCAGAACCCAAAACATTTCTACCTGCCTTCTAACCTATCCGTGAGTAAGAAAAAACCCTAACTGTCCTTATTAAATATATTCTTAATCCTGCCTTTTCTTTAGGAAGGGAAAAATCTCTTCCCCATCATAAAAATATTGGGTAATGACTGATAAGATGATCTAACCTTTTCATCTGTAAACAGATTTGCAAGTTTTTCATAGTCTGTATAATACTACCATGAATCAATGTATTTAGGACACCACTGAAAAGCTATGGATATTTGTTAGTGTATCAAACGTAATGGACATGGAGCCTCATAGATGACATCGGAATGTGTCCATGGCTACCAAATAAGTCTGTGCTGTAGTGCATACCCCAATTTCAAAGGGGCTGCTGCAAGTAAGGAAATTAGATAGCCTATGCCCTATGCAGTCTTTGGCAAGTTATCCATAGACTATAAGGAGTTTTTTTATTATTATCCAAATTGGTCTTAGTATCCATGGAGTATAATAGCACCTATCAAAAGTATAGTAGCGCCTATCAAAAGTGATAATCTAGGTCAGGTCGAAATAAAACCATATATTGCAGCACTGAGCAATGTAAACTGAAGTAACAATTCAGGGACCTAAGTGATGCAAAGCCTGAAAGCCTCCAGTCTCAAAAAAGAATTAAATATATGTCCATTAATTAGTCTTGCCCATTCTCTGCTGTGGAGGACATCAGAAGGACCCAAACGGTCCTGGTTTCATTCAGAATATGAAGTTGACCAGATGGCTTTCCTCAAAGATATCTACTTCCAATTCCCTAAATAACAAGAAGTTTCTCAATTAAAATCAACAAGTTATTAACCTGTTGATTTATAACAGGGTTTACCAATGAAACCATCCAAGCTCAGAACTGAATCCCTAGTATCAAAGACCAGGTATTAGATGCAGTGAGTTTTCAGTCAGTTTGAGAAGGTGCACATCTCTCCAGTCTCTAGACCAGCAGCTTTCAAACTGGGATGCACCCCCTGGGGGTGGGGGGGGGAGTGAAGAAACACAGGGGCGGGGGGCACAGACAACAAGGTTGCAAGGAGCTGCCACCACTGAAGCCTCAT